>NC_087212.1:38733954-38736454 GCF_015104395.2 Macrobrachium nipponense
AGGTGAAGACAATAAAGTAAGATATGTGAAGGATTGCCAGTAATTTCCTGTCCTAAGATTTTTAGTCGTGTAGAGAGAGAGAGAGAGAGAGAACTGTTTTCTTTGTATTCTACTGTACCCTCCTTTGAACACTGATGCCATATACAGAAATTCGGACCTAACAATTTTGTCATTGATAAAAATATTTATGTATATACGTATGAATATGTATGAGTGCTATGTATGTAATTACATTTATAGTGCACACAGAAACACTTCCTGACTTACAATCTCAATACAGATAATCTGCATCCCACAATTGGGGGTTCTTTAATCTGGTCATAAAATCCTACTTATCCCTCCCCCGGGCCGTCCAGAAGAAAGAGGTTCCGGGACAAGGCCATCGCTTGAGGAAAAATAACAGTATTTTTTTTTTTTTTCCATCGCCTAGTTTCATTTTTTTTCATCGGTGAATCTGGGCTAGACATTGGGAGTTCGTATGATTTATTTAGGTGATTAGAAACTAGATTATCTTCACCATACCTTTTTATCAAAGCAGTTTACTATATTTCAATTCTTCATCTTTTCTGTTCATTTTACGTCTTCACGGTTAGATACGTAGAACCTAGCATGGAAAGGTGTGGCGGCGTGTTTCCGCCACATCTTCACAACATTCGAACTTTGGGCAAGGTTTTTTATGAATAAAACCTGGGAAAAGTAGCAGCTTCTAAAACGTACATGTCAATGGTAATTTTGGTTTGACAGTGATACGGATAACTGGCGAATACAGAAATTTGTACGGCAGCACCGTAGTTGATATTGAATGAAATGATCGGTTTTTGTTGTTTACAGCTCCAGTTACCTCCCACCCGTGACGAATTTGATGCGCTTGGTATTAGGGTCTGGAATTATAACGAGTCCTTTTGAAAGATTCCAGTTCCTTCTATCATTGACGATGGTCAGTTCGGAATTCCCTTGTCGACGGTCAAAAGTCACGGGGACAGTAAAATTCATTTACCTGTACAAAAGGGAGATCACTAAATCCGCCATTGCCCATGAAACAAGGAATTGGAATCGGTGAAAAGGACTCTGGATAATCCAAGGCACCACTCTCTAACTAATGCTCGAGTGGTTCCACCCACCAAACTCGATGCAGGTGGAAGGAAAGGAGAGATGAAAACAACAACTGATCATTACCTTGGACATGCTTCTCTCTCTCTCTCTTTGATATATATATATATATATATATATATATATATATATATATATGTATATATCAAAGAGAGAGAGAGAGAGAGAGAGAGGGGCATATCCAAGGTAATGATAATTAATTATTTCTATTTTAGTGACATTTATTGCAAGTGAAATAAATAAATCATAGACTCAGCTGAAAGATTGTAATTTTACTTTGTGTTCAGTACATGTAACGTTTATGTAGCTTCACCCTAAATGATTCCCATTGTTCTTATTTATATTTTTAAAACGGTGAATGAATATATTCCCACAGGATTTTCCACTTCTTCATATTAGTAATATAACTTCTTGAGCTTACCTTTCTCTTGATATATATATATATATATATATATATATATATATATATATATATATATATATATATATATATATATATATATAATCTCACTTATTTTTTTTCTATGTACAAAATGGACATGCATCGTGGATGATGTAGAATTCATAACAAACCTAGCTTTAGCTTCAGCCCAAAGACTGGATTATACGGACAACAAAACAAATGCGAGGACTTTTGGAATCAACTTTATTACATACCATTATTATGGCTTTTCAAAGAAAAATCTGGATGATTTTTGTTAAGGAGCAATAATTCGAAGAGCAATTGTGTATCCTATTATTTATAAATTCTAGAGCGTCAAAAGAAGAAATGGGTTTTATGTACAACGAATAAACCTCCTTACACGAAAAAATGTACGTGTGTCTGTTCTAAGAGAATGTTATTTTCCAATGGCCCCACGTTGATAATCCTATAGCCAAGAGATAAATTATTATTATTATTATTATTATTATTATTATTATTATTATTATTATTATTATTATTATTATTATTATTATTATTATTATTTGGCTGGAAAGAGCAGACATATAAATACGTGACAGTGGTTAAAGGGAACAGCCGTATGTATGTTAATAGATTTATATGAGGTTAATATATATGGAATAAGATACAGAAACTGAAAATAAGCTAATGTAGCCACCCTGCACTCAAAAGATAGCGCGACCGGGAGAACAGTTGACATGTTGTGTTTTTAACTATTTGCTGACAGTTTTGTTAGCGTCAATGTTTGCTGCCTGCACTCTTGGCTGACAGCTGGGGCACCAAAGCTGCTTCCCATAGCAAACGGTTATTGGGTTAGGGAACTCCTAATTGCAGCTAACAAACTTTTGAACTATTTCTTGTGGATATTTGGCCGTCTTGAATAATAATAATAATAATAATAATAATAATAATAATAATAATAATAATAATAATAATAATAATAATAAT
>NC_087212.1:38746454-38766454 GCF_015104395.2 Macrobrachium nipponense
TTTTTTTTTTAATAAAATTGAACAGTCTTTTCTTTTAGGACGTGAATTAACCTCTTCCTGTTTAGAATTAAACCAGGATTCCTTAATCTGTTTCCTTGGGGCACTGGTTGACCTCCAACTTTGGCTAATATGCTGCTGTGAACGTCATGACCTTTTTTCTCTGGGCACCTACGTCTCTTTCCAAGTACCCTGGTTCATTTGGGCCATTAGCAATCTGTTTTTTTAAGTTTCTCTTACTTCAAGTATTTTTACTTTCTGTAAAAGATAACAATTGAGATGGCTATTTGTCTGTCCGTCGACACTTTTTCTGTCCTCAATCTTGCTGTCCGCCCTCACATCGTAAAAACTACTGAGGCTAGAGGGCGGCAAATTGGTATGTTGATCATCCACCCTCCAATCATCAAACACACCAAATTGCAGCCTTCTAGCCTCAGTAGTTGTTATTTATTTAAGGTTAAATTTAACCATGATCGTGTGCCTGTTACCGCTATTGGTGCCATAAGCACAACCTACGACTGATCTGTGTCTCTAAGTTTTATAGGATACGGCTGAGAGTTTCATGGGACGCGCTGAGAGTTTCAACATTGTACTCTATACAGAAAACTGAATTGCGCCGAAGAAACTTCTGCTAATTTTCTACTTGTTTTTATGCAGTTCATTTATGAACCTTGGGTTTTAACCTAGACAGTTATCTTGAGCTGGTTAAAAAAAGTAGATTTTGTATATAGTTGAAATCAGTTTAATCTTTGGTGAATCCTTGAAGAAGGTATATTGATACTTGGTTAAGAGAATGTTGAAGTCTCTTATGTAGCATTAAATGGTTTATCAAGCAGAGGTTTAAGAATTATACGCTGCGTATGAAAGACGTTGTTACACGGGAATATTTTCATAAGGCCGAATTTTCTGACACCTTTTGTCATCTTACCTTCCTACTATGCACAAAGGAACCAATGAATGGGCGCATGCTTGTCATCGTGCAGCTGATGATTGGCGTCTGAATTTGCGCGAAGATTGGAGAAGATTGACTTTTCCAATCCCCTTTCTTAACTGGTAGCAATGCAAAGTAAATCAGTAAAGTCATGTAAGGGCTATTAACCTCAAACTGAAGTGCATTATTATTATGTAATAAACTCTAGGAATGAAAATTCGCTTTAATGACTTGATTTGGCCTAAAACATCTTCAGATGTGGACATTGGTAGGCGTATAGTATTTAAGTTACCGTGCTCCGGCCATATCTCTGCAGAAAGCTAGCAACTGCCTCTGAAATGTAACTGTAGAATGATGAACATGCATCCGAAATAGACTGTATATCTTTGTAATAGTTTTAAATAATCCCTTATTTCGACTGATTTAAGCTACCTAGGACTTGTAAATAATAGTTTCCTTGTTTCTTCTCTCTAATCAGTTATTGAAAATTTATTTGAATCATTTTCCTGTCCAAAAGCGTGAAGTATCTTTTTACTTTTGACCCCGAATGGATTAGGAAGGTCGCCCTTCAGCCTGAATTGACTTTTTAACCAGAGAAACTGTTCTGTTCACAGGAACATGGTCACTGTGTATTCCTCATCTCGATAATGCATTTCTTATCAGACGGGCTCGCAAGAAAATCTCAAGTTACTTTAAAGTAACAACGAGGATGAAATGTCATTACGTTTTTATGGAGCAAGTCAGTAAAGCCATAACATTACATAACGTGAATCTATGCAAGCATTCCATCATGGACAGAAGGACAAACTTGTTGCCGGTTATCTCTGTGCTGGGTGAGTGAATTGGTGTTATAAGATGCTGCTGAATTGAGTCATAAAGTTTAGGTTTTTAGAGATTAATTGGCATCAGGTGCTAAGTATGGCACCCAACGCCCATTTTGCCGAGTACTAGTGGAAAAACTTTCGTTTTAACAAAACTTGATGAAATAAGGTGTCAGTGAACACACTCCCTCCATCCCACCCACCCTACCATAGCTCTCTCTCTCTCTCTCTCTCTCTCTCTCTCTCTCTCTCTCTCCATTGGTCAATTGGTCAATAGTTCCTTGTTTCCTAACTTTGGAATCCTCTACCTGCCTCTGTTTTCCCTGAATGCTATGAAGTTTGACTCTTAACGAGACGGTTATATTACAGCCTTCGGGCTTAAACTCCTCCAGCCCCCCTTCTTCTTCTTTTTCCTCCTTCTCCTCCTCCTCCTCCTCCTCCTCTGCTCTGAAAAAAATTTAAGTGATCACGTAACCAGCAAGTGGGTCTGACCCGCAATTTTCCGCCGTGTCCTACCAACTCCTTCTTTCCCTTTACGTTCAAGCCGGTTTCCTCATTTGATTAAGGTGTGCGACTGGTTCTAATCTTTCCCATCCAAGCTATCAAAGGCGATAAATAACTGCGGAAGTCCCACATGCTTTTTTCATTGTCATAGATACCTCTCCTTTCAGTCTTATAGGTTTTATCTCCAAGGTTTACACACTCACGAATCTACAAATTTAATTATCTGAGTATATATTTACATGAGTTTTTTTATTAGTTATTTGTGTATATAGTTAAGAGAGTGTCTTTATCTACGTAAATAAGAGGATATGTTGGTTATCTCTCTCTCTCTCTCTCTCTCTCTCTCTCTCTCTCTCTCTTTCTAAATATATATATATATATATATATATATATATATATATATATTATATAATATATATATATATATTTATGTATATATACTTATATTTATATATACTTATATTTATATTTATATATATTAAATGAGTGTATTTATCTTCGGTTATTAATTATCTGTATATATATTGAAATGAACTTATTTATCTAAGTAAATAAGTAAGCATATTTATTAGTTGTCAGTATTTATATATATTTAAATGAATGTATTTGTCTAAGTAAATAAGTTTACTTCTCAGTTATCTGTATATATATTTAAATGAATTTATTTATCTAATTAAATAAGTTTATTTAATAGTTATCTGTATAAATATTTAAATGAATATATTTATCTTTGTAAAATAAGTGTACTCATTAGTTATCTGTGTATGTATTTGAATGCGTGTATTTATCTACACTCTTCTGTTGCGACGTGTACTAATCGTACTAATACTCGCATAGTAATATCCTTATCTAAAATTTTAACAGGTTTCCGTCTCTTGTTCCTTCATCATCGTTTCCATTCTCTCTCTCTCTCTCTCTCTCTCTCTCTCTCTCTCTCTCTCTCTCTCTCCTCGGCTAGGAATGGGGGCTGGGAGCAAGTCATTACGCCTCATACAGGCTTGCAAATCAGCCAGGCTTTGGATCTTACGGTAACAGATCACAGAGGGAAGCGGTTATTTGCAATTCTCTTTGACATCAAATGCGACGAATTAGTCACTTTGATATCAACCTGGCGAACAGTTGCACGACAATGAAATTCTGATCATGGTGGCCCTTTCACCCTCTGATGTCGGTGGCGGACAGGGTGCCACAGTCCAGGGGCTTTTTCAGCCCTGTAACTCCTGGGGGCGCGTTCGCTCAGTTCTCTCTCTCTCTCACTCTCTCTCTCTCTCTCTCTCTCTTTGAAAGGGGAGGTTGTTCTCTCTCTCTCCTTCTCAAAACGGGAAAGACATGAATTTCACTTTACAGAATTCACATGTAAACAATTTGTCGACGGCAGCGTTTTCTTCGACGCATTCCATCATCATCATCATCGGAGGAGTGTTTGTTCAAGTGGTCGATCTGTAGCGCTTCATACGCCTTTGTGAATGGTAATGAAGTTCTGATTGGGGGTGGAGGGGGTGGGGGGAGGAGGAGGAGGAGGAGAGGGGGCTAGTATATGGAGAGGGGGTATTGATGAGAGAGAGCGAGGGAGGGAGAGAGGGAGTGGAAAATGTGTGTCTGTTAGTGTTGATGCACCGTACTAGAAGCGGCTTCACAATGGCATAGATTATAATCGTCCTCCTTGCTTAATATTTCATAATGGTTGGATGTGCATTTAGTTATCATCTTCTTGATTAAGTGCTTCTCTCTCTCTCTCTCTTTCTCTCTTTCTCTCTCTCTTTCGGCGAACGGATGGAATAAATAGAAACGTCAAATATTTTGGAGAGGTCCCTTTCTTCTTCTTCTTCTTCTTCTTCTTCACGAGGCCGCCGCCGCTGCTGCTGGATCACAGCTCAAGGAATTCAATTTAAAGTTCTTGATATCTTCTCCTTTAATCAAAAGCGAAGCAGACCCCCTTCCCTCAGCGTTGCCATCGTCTTGGCCATTTCCTTCCTCTCGCTTCGTGTTCAAAGAGCTGTGGGTTCGAGCAGTCGGCGGCCTTCGGCTACTCTTCCTCGATCTCTTATGTTTTTGCGTCTCGGCAGCGATGTCACTAAGCTGCTCCTCTCGAAATCGAGTGTCGTCACTCGCTCTGAAAAGCCTCTGGTAAGTGTCTTGAGCGTCGTATTGGCAATACTGCGTCGCAAGAAGAGTCGGAGAGCCTCGGCGGGTGTGGGTCAGATGAAAGAGGTGGTCTTATTTCACACTGTGTGACCAAAAACCTTTCCGATTATCAAAAAAGAGGTGTCGTAGGGGAGGCGCATTTGCCCCCGAAACCCAGCTCCTCTCATCTGATCGCCGCCCTTTTTGCTCATGTACATTTAGATCAAATATTTTCTTGGGTTCGAGATTCCCCAAAAGAGAGATTGATTGGCTTCATGGATTAGTCATGCAGCAGACTCTTTTGATTTCATACGGAAGTGTCTCTTGGCGGCCGGAGGCCGGCGGGGTTGGGGAAAGGGAAGGCTGCGCTCTCTTTCTAGAAGCGGTCGGTGGTCTTCGATATCGACGCGGGTTCGGCTCCATTTCGGGGCTCGAGATCAACCTCGCGTTAGGCAAGGCCTCAAATGGCCATATTCATTGGTTTTGTTTGATCAGAGGAATCGGATGCCGAGTAAGGAACTTTAAGAGAACTGGAAGATAAGGGATTGATAAGACACTAAGGATTTGGGTCAATTTTTGTATTAATCATTTTCATGCATAACAAAAAGGTCTCGGTATATTAAGTAAGTCACTCAACTCTTTTCTTTCTGTCATCGATGTGGCAGGTTTCTTTATCAGTTTCTCCCTTTTCTTCCGGCCTGGGCTAGAAAAGGAAATTGCTTCCTTCAAAATCATTATTCTTGAAGCAAGAGATAAACTGAACTGGGAAGCTGCAAAGTTGAGTTTATTTTTTTTTTATTTCATTTCAAAATAGAATAATACATTTCTTCTGTTTTAGTAGATATGTATTAAAGAGAATTCTAAGAAGTTAGTTAATTCTTACAAAATTTCATGGGTAGATTTTTTGCTTTATTTATTCACATTCCTTTAAAAAAATTTGTGTGCAAAATTTTGGTCAAAGGACCAACAGTAATTCGACGTTCTAAATTTACCCCTTTCGTTAAAAGTCGAAATGATATTAACAGATTATGTGAACTAGCCAGAATGCTTTACCTTGAATGCCAATTACAGAAGAATTCACACTGCTTGCCTTAGAAATGATGGTAGCAATATTTAAAACCAGAGACCAACAACCTCTGACAGAATCGGAGCTGCTGCAAAAGTCCCCAAATTCGCTAACGGGCCCAGAAGAGCTAAAACGGATCTTCACGGTTTAAACAGTCGCTGGGAAGTTCAAAGTGACGGCCCCCCAAAAGAAAATTAACAGGAAAATTGTTTTAAATGGTTTAAATGGGATTGAAACAACCTTCGGCTATTCATACGATTATATTATAAGTTTGCATATAGTTTTATTTATTATAATTTTCACTATCACGAATTCAAAACTTTTTGTGGGGATTGATTGTCTTAGATAAATTCTTTGCTTATTTTTCCGTATTGTTCGCATGGCTATCCATGTGAATACTGCATTTTCTTAATAATAATAATAATAATAATAATAATAATAATAATAATAATAATAATAATAATAATAATAATAATAATAATAATAATAATAATAATTTGGACTTCAACAGTTTTTAAACAGAATACTTCATCCACTGCTCTGATAAATTCAAATGATAAGAATAGTAATGAGGACTTGAACAGCTTCTTGAACAAATGAAAGTCATCCACTATGTTGATAGCTTCAAATACCCTTTGGAAAGAAATCAGAGAGCTGGCGAATACTGCGCTATAAATAACAGCCAACAGGTAGTCTGTATTCAAAATAGAATTGTATTGTGTATCTATACCATTTCTGTATTTGCGGCTGTTAAACAACGCTTTGTATGGATTTAATGAAATTAGGTCCTAAGTCCAAAGTTTGCTCTGATAGCGTGTTAATTTAAAGGTATTTTGATTCTTTATAAATATACATACACACACACACACACACACACACACACACATATATATATATATATATATATATATATATATATATATATATATATATATATATATATATATATATATATATATAAGTTTTCTGTAAAAGAAAACAATTGAGACGGCTATTTGTCTAGCCGTCCGCGCTTTTCCTGTCCGCCCTCAGGTCTTGAAATCTATATTCTGTTTTTTTCCATCTGTCCACCCGCCTGTGGTGTTTGCGTATGGTAACACTGCGTCCCGGGCTTTAGATAGTTACATTCAGCTTACATTGAACAATAATAACACTATCCTATTTCGAATATTAACGGCGTAATTCGCATGCTGTAAATGATTTAAACACTTTTCAGTTGCAAATGTACACCCAGATATCCTTTTATTTACCTAAAACTTATACACAGCGTAACTATCTAAAGCCCAGGACGCAGTGTTACCATACGCAAACACCACAGGCGGGTGGACAGATGGAAAAAAACAGAATATAGATTTCAAGACCTGAGGGCGGACAGGAAAAGCGCGGACGGCTAGACAAATAGCCGTCTCAATTGTGAGGCTTGAGGGCTGCAGATCATCCGCCCTTCAATCATCAAACATACCAGATGGCAGCCCTCTAGGTTCAGTAATTATTATTTTATTGAAGTTTAAAGTTAGCCTTGATCGTGTTTCTGGTACTTCTATAGGTACCAACAGCACAGGCACCACAGGACCGTGCCTGAAAGATTCATGGGACGCGTCAGTGTTTCATGGACCGTGGCTGAGAGTTTCAGACAGCATTATACACTGCACAGAAAACTCGATTGCGCCTAAGAAACTTCGGCGAATTATTTACTTGGTTTTTTTTTTTTTTTTTGAAGATGTTTACGGATCAGAGAAGAAATTGCGATACTTAGGAGATGCGTCGCAAAAGTTGCGGTCAGAGAGATTGCCTGATTAATCAGAGTTGCTCAAGAGTATCTGTGCATATGTGACGGTCTCAGGACTGGGTACCAATTGCGGTGCGTTTTGCGTGGCGCACTGTAGATGGTACCGAAGTTTCACTGTCGCATCCATTTGGCCTTAGATGCATTGCTTCATGCCTTTTTTTTTTTCAATCGTTCCTTTTGGTCTCTCCCAACCCATAAAGCTGTCCGACTTCTTCAACTACTTTATATATATATATATATATATATATATATATATATATATATATATATATATATATATGTAGTATGCATACATATGTATGTATATATATCTATATATATATAATTATTATATATATATATATATATAATTCCACAGAGATGGTCAGTTTCAATAATGGTTTAGAATTAGCATTTAATTGAGTGTTAGAAATAACAGTTTAGGATGGGTGACAGCGGTGTCGGTTCTGGACGGGTGAAACGGTTCTTAGTGGGTGACAGAGATGTTCTTTGTGGATGGATGACAGGTGATATTTCCGAATGGTTGATTGAAGTGTAATGTAAAGTCGAAAATGCCGTGAAGACGATATTGTTGACTGATATAAATGTAACTTGCACTAAAATCTGTTTCACATTATTGAAGTTCCTGTCTAGAATAATTAGCCAATACGAGTGCTTTCATCATTATCTCTCTCTCTCTCTCTCTCTCTCTCTCTCTCTCTCTCTCTCTCTCTCTCTCTCTCTCTCTCTCTCTCTCTCTCTCGTCACTTTTTCCTTTTTATGCTGTACTTAAAAGAATAATGTTTAGTATATAAATCAGTTTAGCACTCGTCTAATATTTTGACATCTTCCAGTTGTCTTTTGAAGCAGTTCATTCAGTGATCACTAAATGCTAGAAATCTATTGGAAAGTGAGACTCTCTCTCTCTCTCTCTCTCTCTCTCTCTCTCTCTCTCTCTCTCTCTGGTGGACTAATAGTATCTGAAGAACAAATTCTAGTTAAGAGGAAACTTAGAGAAATACTAAGAGTCTCTCTCTCTCTCTCTCTCTCTCTCTCTCTCTCTCTCTCTCTCTCTCTGGTGGACTAATAGTATCTGAAGAACAAATTCTAGTCAAGAGGAAACTTAGAGAAATACTAAGAATCTCTCTCTCTCTCTCTCTCTCTCTCTCTCTCTCTCTCTCTCTCTCTCTCTGGTGGACTAATAGTATCTGAAGAACAAATTCTAGTCAAGAGGAAACTTAGAGAAATACTAAGAGTCTCTCTCTCTCTCTCTCTCTCTCTCTCTCTCTCTCTCTCTCTCTCTCATATCCATTAGGAGATTTAATTGTAACAGAAGAACCATTGCTGGTTGACAAGAAACTTATCGAAAAATTCTATAAAAATTTAAGTTTCTCTCTCTCTCTCTCTCTCTCTCTCTCTCTCTCTCTCTCTCTCTCTCTTTATCCCTTGGGTGGAGCGAGGCTGAGCACATGATGGACGTCGGCCGTGATGAGAGGCCCCATCCATGATGGATTCCGCGCGGCACAATATCCTAATGTGGTTGAGCGCTGACCTGATGATCGGAGCTATCGCTCGATCGCGCCTTGATTACACGGGCACCAGCCTGATTTATTTCTCCTCTTGACGAATCGCTCCCCCGTCGGTAATTAATTTGCCATTCCGCGCGGGCATTCCGAAATGGCGATCCGGAGAATCCCTCCTCCCCCCATCCCCTCCCTTCCTCTCTCACTCTCTCTCTCTCTCTTCTCCCGCCCCCACCCCCACCCCCGTGATATTATTGATTAAGAGCCATAAAAAAAGGAACTTTTGCAACTAAAGAGCCTCCTCTCCGGGCGAGTTCCTAAATAGTGGGTGGGGTTTCCTTCGTAGCTTTCTATGAGTCGGGGTTTTGATATGTATCGTGGAAGAAGAAGGGCGATTATTGTGATGGGTTTGATGTTGTGGCGTCGCGGGAATTTCGGCAGGTAACGTCGGGCTTTTTCGGCGCGGGCGAGGATTTTTCATTTCGTGAAATGTTCCGAGTTTTTTTTTTTTTTTTTTTTTTTTTTTACATGGTTTGGGTGAGTGGTCTGGGTCATGCATACCGAATTGTGTGAAAAGAATGTTCTTGCCCTTTTCGTAGAAATTCGGGAAAGGATTTTTCTTGAATTTTTCTTGTACTTCATAAGTAAAATTATAAATATTATTTTACCAAAATTATTATGATATCAGAATGTACGTTATAGCTATCGCAGATAGTTATAGCTTACAAGTAGTATTTTCTGATACTGAGAGTCGAAGGGAAAGAAATCATAGATGAGGGTGTCGATATATATATATATATATATATATATATATATATATATATATATATATCTATATATATATATGTATATATATATATATATATATATATATATATATATATATATATATATATATATATATATATATATATATATAACTTATGAGGACATTCTGTACATAACGTTTATTTCAATTCGAATTGGATGAAATTTGAATAATGTTAATGCTTAAAATTGAACTTCAGGTAACGTTCTTTTAGTCTATAATTTTCCTTCTTTTGTTTTCGTAAGTTTTTAAATATGTTGATCTCACGTGCTATACGTTCGAAGGGAAGGGTGAAAGTTGGTTCACATCAATATCTCCGTGGTAACATACCTTCTCAGCTCTGTTATATAACACGTATCCCAATTATTATTCAGAAACTATAAAAACATAAATGCTAATAATTGCAATGTACACTTTCTTTTCACGAACGCATCTTCCACCAATCTTTCCACATGATTATACCATCCCCCAACACACACTGAAGTCTTGGCTAAACCTGCTGTGACGCGACTGCTAACGTTCTTATGTTCAACATGTCATGACTTCCCTTGCAGATGTGATCCGTTTCCACCTTAGCGTGGTATGGTCATTCTGAGCAAGCATGATTCTACTTTAGTATTTGCAGACCTCAAGTACAAGGACCTCCATGTGATAACCTTTGATTTGGAAGAGGAACATTGACCGGCATACTACTGAGCTCCTGAGGAGGTCAAGGTGCACACATACCATTACAGAAATGCTCCATGTAGATAATAATTCAGTCCTTTAGCCATTCATTCGTTCACTCATTCATGCATTAATTCATAGTATGGTATTCTTACAATTTGAAGGATTCCTCACTCATACTTTCATCTTGGTGGAGTCGATCAAATGCTGTTGACTAAATGTGTGTGTATATATATATATATATATATTATATATATATATATATATATATATATATATATATATATATATATATATATATATATATATATATATATATATATATATATATATATATATATATATATATATATTTATACATACATGTAAACTATATAATGTATACACACACATAATATATATATATATATATATATATATATATATATATATATAGATATATATATATATATATGTATATATATATATATATATATATAATGTATTATTTATATTTATATACTGAACCTGTTACTTTTATTTCAGTTTGAATTTGTCGAATTTCGTTTCTCTGTCAAATGCTTTTAATTCCTGACATTTGAACTTGAAGTAACATTCTCTCAGTCTACAATTTTGGTTTCTCCCTTTGCTTTTAACCTTTAAGGATTTTGGGAATCGATTCCGAGGTTTCATTCATAAATTTGAGCCAAAATATTCCATCAGTGTTTCGACTGCGCCTGCGCCTGAGATTTGATTGACGTCACATTTTCCTCTCGTTCGAGAGTTATAAGCGGCTGGAATAAGGTTTGCTTCTTATCTTTATTTATCTCCCTTCTCTCGGATTTTACTTATTGGGTGTTCTTGCATTGTGTCGTGGCTTTATTTCTATAATTGTTTATCAGGAAACGGAAAATTTATGACAATTATGGTCGTGCAGAAACTTAGGGTAAGTACATCACTCTTTCAGAGACACTGCCGTAGCTCTCTTCCCCCTTTTTTTCCTTCTCTCTCTCGCTCTCTCTCTCTCTCTCCTCTCTCTCTCTCTCTCTCTCTCGTCTCTCTCTATATATATATATACGATATAATATATATATATATATATAATATATATATATATATATATATATCTATTATAACGTATAAATACATTTTTTACCAAAGCCTTGAGGACGAGACTAATCCCAGAAAGGTATTATTTAATAAGTTCATCTTATGTACTATGGTGGACGCCGTAATGAGGGCAATACCGAAATCGTTGAAATCATAATAACTTTGAATTCTATATGAATAATTCGATGCAAAATCATTTGAGGTTTTGAACAGGCTATTGAATTTGGATATTCATTTCGTCGGATCTAGTTTTACGTGTTTTTTTCATGATTAAAAAGTAGATTTGGTTCCTAGTTTTTCCACTTAAGAGTACATTTTTTTTTTATTCGTCATACTGCGTTTTCGTTTAGTATCGGAATCCTGCTTATTTCTTGTATGCCTGTTATCATTTACTTCCCCAAGTCTTGTCAGAACCGGATATTCTGACGGTTTTAGCAGAGATACCTTAGGAGCAGTTTACCAAGTCGTTCAGATGTTTGCATGTGAGGAAATGCTTTTCATAATTTCACTTATGAAATATGAAAACTATTATAGATTTTGTCAGATTTGTGAATAAAATGATTGTTGGTTTTAGGTCTTGACAGAATTTCTGTACATATTAGATTTTGTAGGATATTTTTTCCTAAAATTAGTATTTTTCTTAACTAAATATCTATCGCATACATTCAGTGGCAAGGTATCTTTTCGATGAGAGTCATATCTCAGCTCATTAGATCATAAGAGAGAGAGAGAGAGAGAGAGAGAGAGAGAGAGAGAGAGAGAGAGAGAGAGCGCATGTGTGTGGTTGATGGGAGGTAGATCCTTAGGTAATGGATGAGTGTCAACATTATTGGTTTGTGTCCCGAGGCCTAGGAGATGTGGTTATGCTCTCAGGCTCCAGATGAGTAAGCTCTCTCTCTCTCTCTCTCTCTCTCTCTCCTCTCCTCCAAAGTAGAGAAAGTCAGAGAAACCAAAGTAAATGAGGGTCGACCCATATGCTATGCGTACGACTTTTAAAGGTTCGTTTTTAAGTTCACATGTACTTGACACATCACTATAACGTGTATCTGAAATATTCAGACAATGGCATTTGGGGTTTGTTCCTTTCAGGGTGACTTTCAGGGTATTTGCAGTGAGAAAAGTTAACGAAGTCAAATGAAAAAGTCAGAAGTAGGTATTGGGTAATGAAGGATATGTACTTTGACATTTGTTGCTTTATACATAGATCAAACGTTATGGCATTATCACAGTTTTGATTGATTCTTCATTACCTGTTGAATCTCTCTCTCTCTCTCTCTCTCTCTCTCTCTCTCTCTCTCTGCTGAACTCAGTTAGAGATTCTGGTCACAGTGTACATTTATTGTTTTATTGCATTCAAAGGATCTCACGAGTTTGCTAAAAGAACATCTTGGCTGTATAAAACAAATTCAGATTTGTTTATTTTTTGCGTAAGTTGTTCGCTTCAATAGAGGTGACTCCAGAGAACCCTCTATACAGAAGAATTCCACAGTATTTTCTAAGCAGGCCCACCAGCAATGTGCTGGCCCCCATACCCACGCTGCATCACTCACCCGAATGTTAATATACGCTCTTATATATTAAAGGTCTGTGTTCCAGTGTATTTTCTGTTGCATCTAACCTGGACTGTATCAGTGTCTTCTTTTACCTTCTTCTTAGTTAAAAACTCTCTGTACTCTATTTTCTCCATGAGACCGGACCACCTCAAAACGCTGATCCATCTTTTCACACAACAAACCAGTCACCTTACAGCTTCCATCATTTTTCTCTCAGTGGCACTCAACTTTGATACTTTGCTTCTCTATAGAAGCGTTGGCACAACAGTCCACCAATACATCCCAGTTGGTATATTCGTAGACACAACCCTTCTCTTCTAAATATTTTGTAGAGAATTTTTCTTAAATCAAATTTTATTAAGAATCGCTAATAGCCACCAAAAGAATGTTTTCGTTCAGATAAAATTTCATACCCTTGGTGATGGTTATATCACGCCTTTTGGCAATGTATGCTTTACATTCTTCCACTTGTCTTTCCAGTGCTTTCACTTCCACAAATCTCCATTCTATTCCAGCCTCCCTTCTCATACTTCTTATCTAAGTAGCTGTGGGTCTTCCATCTCTTCTGATGGAGACAGAAGAAGTCCTTCTGACACAGTCACCTGTTATTCTCTCCTTTCATCATTATCTCATCTACATGTGTTCCTCTGCAGCTGCCTTTGTACTGTCATTTCTCGCTCTTATCATGTTATCTATCTCCTAATATTCTCCCTAAAGATTCTCAAATCTGCAAGATCTTTTAGAGATATTTCAGTGTCATATGAGGATTTATATCCGTATTGTAATACAGGTCGTACGTGACTCATGTCCAGTCATTCTTTCGTATACCATTACAGTTTGATTTCCAAATTTTATTCAGTCTGCCCATTATTTGATTTGCCTTTTTTAATCTTTCAGTAATTAAAAACAAGATATAAACATGCAATGGATGTTGCTCTTAAATATCTGAAATGCTCCACCTCATTCATTCTTTCTTTAATTTTTTGTGCAATGTTTCCCTCATTACTTCGGATTTTTTTTTCTAGATTTACTTTGAGTTTCACTGCTGTGGGTATATGATGATTTCTATTAAACATTTGTACATATTGAGGTAATTTATTGATTAAAAGGGCATCATCTTTATAAGACTCATGAGGCTGGCAAACAGCAAAGGTGACAGAACATTTCCCTGAAGCACCCCACTACAAATTCCCTTACCAAACCGCCATCAACATTAACTTTACATCTGCTTCGTTCATATATCATTTCAATTAGTTTTACGTACTGAACGTGATATCACAGTGACGTAAGACCTTCGATAAGCGTTGGCCTTTTGATAGGCGTGTAATAAGGTTCTCAATGAGGAATCTTTCATTCAGCTCTTTTTTTTTTTTTTTAGGTGTTTTCCTTTTACTATGTATTTTGGGAGTTTTGATTTAATAGCAATTTAACCTAATAACTCCAAAATCCGATCAAGTTTGATTTCTGTAACATTAAATCTCTGGTCATCACCCTTATTGGTGTGTCGTGGTCGTGTGTCAAGGATTTCTTCTGTATGGGCACAGTAATCTATGCCCGGATATTACCACCTCCTCCCCCCCAACCCCTCCCCCATTTACGTCCCCCTCCCCCACCCAACCATACCTTCCCGACCCCCCATCCCTCACATGCCCCATCTTTCCTCGTCCCATCTCTCCATTTCACCCCATCAACCACAGGTATGTCATTAACTGCTGTTAATCGTTGTCTTTCACCGAATGGTTAGGGTGGGGGTGGAGGTGGGGGGAGGGGTGATTATCCGCTGTCTGTTACTCTGGCGTTGCTTTTCCTGTGTTGTTTCTTCGCTGCTTCGACGTAGGAATGGAAAACGATATGTCTCTTCAATAAAAAGAAGTCATATTTCCTTACCGACGTGAGATTTAAAAAAAAAAATGGATTAAAGTATTGGATTCATTAGCATCGAGTTGGGCTTAAAAAAAAAATGAGATCGAATTGATGGACAGGGAGAGCCTAATTGGTCCCAGGTGTTTCTTGAAATGATCAGAGTGGTTTATCTCTCCTCGCTGGTTTATGTAACATGGTCTATTTCGTGTTTCTTTGATTTTGCTCCGGGAGTTTTCAGCTGTTCACTGCGATAAATGAAATGAAATCTGTCATTGCCAATGGATATTAAGAATTGATTCGTTTTTTCAACTCTCTCTCTCTCTCTCTCTCTCTCTCTCTCTCTCTCACACACACACACACACACACATACAGCATTATACGCTGTACAGAAAACTATCGACTTTGGGGGGGGTGCTGGTCTCCCGACTCATATACGCTAATGTTTTGAGTCAGACATTTTCAAATGTCAAATTTAAGACGACGAAGACTATTAAAATACCCAAGCGCAAATAATGTCCTCTTGGGATTTTATACGACCGACGATTGAGCTTAGTTATTGGCAAATGATGAATTTGGAGCAAATGATGAATTTGGAAGAAATCCTCTTTCGTTCTTTTCTGTTCTTATTTTTAGTCTTTACTTCCTCAATATTTGTAACGAAAGTAAGTTAAATGAAGTCCATTATGTGCTTACACTTCGTATATCTGTTCATAATGCAATACTTCTTCCAATCGTAATTGCAATTATTCTTGCGTAATTAAGTACTACGAATTCCTTTATCACATCACCGTGATTCATATACATGCATTAAGCTACAAATGTCCTTTAATATCCAATTCGCTCTACGTCGGGATTAATATATTTTCAAATATGTTAACCGAAGGGGAATTTTTTACTTGATAATAATTTCGTCCTCTCGTGGATTCGAACCAGTGCCCAGCGGTCTGAGGAGAAAGCAGGACTTCAGTGAAGTTATCGACTCGGCCATTATTAAAGGATATTTGTAGCAATTAAGTACCACGTACATCAACAGATGTATTTATACCGTGCATATAGTAATTCACCTGCAGATATATTGTGCATGTATTAACACATCCACCAATGTACCACCCCATACACGTTTTTATACATTGTTGTAACATGCTTCTTCGACAAATGTCCTCAGTCATATTTTTTTACTTAATTAAAGACTACATTCGCCCACATTCATGTGAAGGCAGTGGTGCAACACATGTATGAATGAGTTTTAGATATTATCACATTTTTCAACATCAACAGCAGCATTCGCATAGATATCATTCTTCACATGCATCATTATCGATCTATGAACTTACTGAATAGCAAGTAAATAGAAGATATAGCAAATAAACAGGAGAGAATATAACAAATAAATAGGAGAGATTTAGCAAATAAACAGGAGGGATATAACAAGTAAATAGAAGAGTTACAGTAAATGAACAGGAGGGATATAACAAATAAATAGGAGAAATTAGCAAATAAACAGAAGGGATATAACAAATAAATACGAGAGATATAGCAAATGAACAGGAGGGATATAACAAATAGATACGAGAGATAGCAAATAAACAGGAGGGATATAACAAATAAATAGGAGAGATAAAGCAGATAAATAAGAGATACAGCAAATAAATAGGAGAGATATAACAAATAAATAGGAAAGATATAGCAGATAAATAAGAGAGATATAAGAAATAAACAGAAGAACTGTAACAAAATAATGTGAGAGAAATAGCACATAAATGTGAGAGGTAGCAAAAAAGCAGATTAAGCAAATAAACAGGAAAGACGTAACACATAAATAGGAGAGATATATTAGATAAATATGAGAGATATAGCCAAAAAATAAGAGAGAGGGAGATATAGCAAATCAACAGGAATCTCTCGCCCTTTATTTCCCCACGTCTCTCTCTCATTATGAGGTATTTCGAGGCAGGTCGATGCCGGGTTTTGGGATGGGGCATCGCGTACCCATCTTGAAATATGGAGGTGTCTATGAGACGAAATTGCACCCCTTTTGTTTTGGCAATATATCCAGACTTTTCATCTTTGATTTATGCAATGGTTTGGAAAGCCTGGTAGTGTCTCTTTTCTTTCATTTCAGTATATATATATTTTTTCATTTTTTTTAAATATTCATTGGCTTTATTTTTAGATTTTCCTTGCTGACTTGCAGTGTAACTGTGATTCTATATTTATTTTATATGTTTTCTTTTTATTTACGTCTCCTGTGAATAAAGAAAAAGGGATACTGACTTCATTGTGTTTGTTGTGGTTAATTTTTCATCTGTGTGACGATAAATTAACCATATATATATATATATATATATATATATATATATATATATATATATATATATATATATATATATATATAGTTAAAATTGAGGCGGTTCTATCAACCAGTAGACATCAGTCGATGCAAGGTGAAGGACAATCCTTTATTCCCATTATTTGTACTTTATTGTCGCGACGTTTCAAGACATAAAAGTCCCATTATCAAGCTAAAAAAAAAAGATAAAACATAAGTTAAAATCATAAACTCGAATACATACTAAAAGATTAAAAAGTTTACAAAATATAAAAAGCAAGTACAAGAGTAGGGAGGAGTCAATACCATAAGGTGCTGTAAGCACAGACCGAGTGACAATTCGGGCCGGGTCAGCTTCGACTTGAACTCACGAGAGATACAGAGGTGTTGAGGAAGACTGGGTGTTTAACTGCGGAACGAGTTGTTTAATGAAAAGTGATTCTAAAATAGCTAAATGATGTTCGTTAGGGGATTGGCCTATAATTTTAAAATCTTTGTAATTCAAGTCATGTTTACATTTCTTTGTATGCTCGCGTATACATGAAAACTCAGGATTAGTTAATTTGACACCTGTTCTATAAACTAACGCCTCGATGAGAATCTAATCTCACTTTGAGTAACCTCCGTGTGGAGCCGACGTACTTCCCTAGATTACATCTAGGGCAATTTAATAAATATACGACTCCTGAGGTCATCAGTGGACTGAGTTTCTCCTTGTGTTTAAACAGAGATCTGATATTCATTGGGTTGCAAGGTATTAGTTTTAATTTTAATTCAATATATATATATATATACACATATATATATATATATATATAGATATATATATATATATAATGTATATATATATATATATATATATATATATATATATATATATATATATATACATATATATATATATATATATATATCTATATATATATCTAATATATATTATAATCTATATATATATATCTAGATATATGTGTATATATACTATATAAGATATATATGTGTATATATATGATATATATACATATATATATATTATATATATATATATATTTATATATATATATAGTATATATATGATATATATATCATATATATTATAATATATATATACTATGATATATATATTTAGTCGTATATATACATTATATTGTATATATATATATAGAATATATTATATGTATATATATATACATATATTAGATATATATATATTATAGGATATATATACATATATATATAATATATATGTGTGTGTGTGTGTGTGTGTGTGTGTGTGGTGTGTGTGTGTGCGCGCGTGTGTGTATGATATATATATATATATATATATATATATATATTATAATATATATATATATATATAGAGAGAGAGAGAGAGAGAGAGAGAGAGAGAGAGAGAGAGATGTATAAGCATACGATGTATTCAGTGATTACATAATTCATCAATGTTATTAGCATACTAAGCTTATAAGTCTGCATTATTTACGTTCTATTTCATGAACTATTGTGTCTGTCCCTTTAAAACTGGTGGCAACATTTTAGCGATATTTCCTTTATATCTTACTCGCGATAAAGGAAGTGATGTTTGAAGGTCTTGATTAAAAAATATTTTGTTTAAGAAATGTATTTATATGCATAAAGCAGAGGGTTTTTCTTTGCACGTACGTATGATACAGGTATTCATCGAATTACCTCCCGAATCGAAAAGGACTCCTTTTTTTTTTTTTTTTCTAATTCTCCTTATCTGACTCCAAGGCACCTAAATCCTAAATTAATCCTACTCACTCGATATCCTTCAGATGACCTGGACTTCGTAAACACAGTAGATATTTTAGTCGCCATCTTTCGTATGCCATCATAATTTGGCGTGACATCATTTGGCGCGAATAAATTTATGAAATAAGTGGGTTTATGAAGTGCCGTGCAGTTTATTATTAAATGTTGTTCGTGTCATGCATTTTGATCACGGCAATAGAAGCTTCAGCTGTGATGCAATGAACCTTGTTTTCTTAAACTGACACTTTGCATATTCAACGGGGAGGGACGGACGCGAAATTTTGATCTTTGATTAGCAAGGATCCTTGCTGGACGACAGGACAATACGGAATTATTATTATTATTATTATTATTATTATTATTATTATTATTATTATTATTATTATTATTATTATTATTATTATTATTATTTTGTTCTAAGAGGTCCACAATAATAAAAAAAATTTTGCGAGTTCGTGTATAATTCAAAAACCCTTTACAAAAAGCTTTCGAACCCTTCCCTGGGTTCATCTTCAGTCGTTTTTTTTTTTTTTAACAGAATATGAACCCAGGGAAGGGTTCGAAAGCTTATTGCATAGGGTTTTTAAATTATACATGAACTTGCAACATTTTTTATTGTTGGTGACCTCTTAGAACATTATATATACTCACGCAATAGAGAGTTTTTTCCAAATTATTATTATTATTATTGCTCTACCACAGTCCTCCAATTCGACTGGGTGGTATTTATAGTGTGAGGTTCCGGGTTGCATCCTGCCTCCTTCGGAGTCCATCACTTTTCTTACTATGTGCGCCGTTTCTAGGATCACACTCTTCTGCATGAGTCCTGGAGCTACTTCAGCGTCTAGTTTTTCTAGATTCCTTTTCAGGGATCTTGGGATCGTGCCTAGTGCTCCTATGATTATGGGTACGATTTCCACTGGCATATCCCATATCCTTCTTATTTCTATTTTCAGATCTCTTTCTCCTCAACTCTGGTGTCCCATAGTATTGCGACATCAATGAGTGATACTTTCTTCTTGACCTTGTCAATCAACGTCACGTCTGGTCTGTTTGCACGTATCACCCTATCCGTTCTGATACCATAGTCCCAGAGGATCTTTGCGTGATCGTTTTCTATCACTCCCTCAGGTTGGTGCTCGTACCACTTATTACTGCAAGGTAGCTGATGTTTCTTGCACAGGCTCC
>NC_087212.1:38776454-38781454 GCF_015104395.2 Macrobrachium nipponense
ACACAGATAGTGAATGGAACGTTGTTATTAACTGTAGTAAACCCTGGAGATGAGGACTCGATATGACTGGGTAGTGGCTTGGTCTTGTTAAGATCCTTAGAATGTGAAAAGGTCAGATTTCTGGGCGTCTGTGGAAAGGAAAGAGTGATCCCTGCTTCGAAATGATTTTCGTTTACTTTTGTGCTTTTTCTGAATTGTTGTCGGAGGTCTTTTGTGCCGGGGAGTTAAGAGACGCTATGCTTGATATATCTTCTTTCTGGCTTCTCTTTCATTATCTCTATGATCGCTTTGTTATTGCCACTAGTTTTTATTATTGTTATTGTTATCGTTACTATGAAAACATTGATCGAGACTCCTGATAAATTTTGTTGGGCACACATAACGCTTAATTTAAAAGTGAAACTTAGAACAAGGTAAAATTTTAAAAGATCAAATGAAATAAATTAAAAACTAAAAGGGATCCTAGGAAAAAGAGCTCATCAGTGAACCTCGAGTACTGTCTGCAGTGTTCCTCACATGGCGCACTGTAAGTATTACCCTCACTCCACTAGGCTCCCATCCTTCAGCCAGATGCTGACCATGATGAGTATGTTCATTCGTAAGAACGCTCCCCGACATCCGAGTTCCCTTTACGTCGATTTATCGACACTTTTTTTTCATTCTGCTGTCAATATCATTTCAGTAAATTTACTTCAACTTCCCTTCAAAGCGTTTATTATGACAATTTTCAAACCTGTTCAATCTCTAGCCCGTGACCTCTTTATAATACTGCTGTGGATCCCTGAAAGGTCAAAGTTCACGCCGTTCACAACTTCCCACAACCATTAGTATTCTAACCCTATGCCCTATTTGCAGTTGTAAAAATAAAAATGAAATTTTTTATTTTTATTTTTATTGGCTTAAGAGATTTAATCGATTAACCATTTACTTATTATATTATGGGTTATTGTAAATATATTAATTATATATATATATACTATATATATATATGTATATAATTTATATTATATACATATATATGCATATGTGTGTATATATAGATATATATATATATATATATATATATATATATATATATATATATATATATATATATATATATATCGTAATGGTCATCCATAGCTTTCTTAATTTAAAGAACTCTTCCACTTCAGGGGAACATAGAATATTGATCTGTACATCAATTTGGATTTCTTTTGCTAAAAAAAGTTTGAGAAACTGTGTTATTATTTTTACACAATTGTTTAAGAGGAATTATCCTGAAAAGCTGTTGATTATTAAGGCCATAAAGGCCACGAGATAAAATGATCATATGTGAAAAAGAAAAAGAAAAAAATTGAATACAGTAATGAAGATAAAATGCATCATATCAGTTAAACAGTCGACTTCCGGTCAGAAAGCATGACAGCATTTCTGTAATTTCGAAATAATCGCTGTTATCAAGGCCACTTCCTACAAATTTTTGCACTAGATTGTCAGAATTCATCATGTGTTATGATCAAGGCTGCCCCTCTCATTATCACCCCGCATGGCGGATCTGGATGATCAAGAATTGATCAAGCTGCAGTGATTTCATTCTGCACAAGGTTTGCTCTCCTATCACGTCTCCTCACCTCGCACTTTCTCTACCTCTTTTCTCCTACATTACGGACGGCTCTGCCTGACCCTCCGTCTCCAGAGACTCAGATCTCGGGTACTTATTTTGTATTGGTGTAGATTATACATATAACCAATGAAAATATCGTCTTCTACGGAGAATCTCTTACGAAGCAACTCTAAAACTATCCCTCATCGGGGTAGTTTAGGGTTAGTTTTAGACTTGAGTCCCTTCAGTGCACCGGCTTATTATCGCCTCAGTGGCGTGATCGGTATGGTAATGGCCTGCCACCTCGGTGGCCGCGAGCTCGTTTCTCGGGCATTCCACTGAGGTGTCAGAGATGTGTATTTCTGGTGATAGAAATTCACTCTCGACGTGGTTCGGAAGTCATGTAAAGCCGGTGGTCCCGTTGCTGAATAACCACTGGTTCCATGCAACGTGAAAACACCATACAAACAAACTGTAGGTATACTGAAGGGTGTTATCAGTGTTTCTTCGGCCTTTAGCTGCATACTTTTGGTCTTTTACTTCACCGCCATTCTCGTTTCCTTTCTTCAGTCTTGCTGCCAAATACCTTCAGTGGTTTCTTCTTAGTGTAACTGTGGGTTTTCTCCCACTGCCACCTTTAGATTCTAATACTTCATTTTCTTTGTTTTCTGGATCTTTTTATCTTCCAACTCCCGCATTTCTCTGTCTTAAGTGCCGAATAGCCGAAATTGCCCAAGTGCGTGGTTTGATAACCTAAATTTCTTGACTCAACTCTAAACCGTACTCTAATCGTACGTTCAGGGGAATGACATGTCATGAGAGTTTAAATTTGGCTACACCAGAGCTTATATCATCATGCCCTTGTGGTATTACAGTAGACTCTCACGGTAAACTATTACAATTCATGAGGGTTATTCGGGCATTCGGGTGACAACGAGAGGCATTGGAGATACACTGGAACTTGGAAGGCCTTGACCAAACTTCATATGCAGGTTGTTCGGAGAAAATTCGTGGCCCTAGGAACTCTCTTGGGTACTCCACATGGTTTTACATCATTTACTCCCTTTCATTCTTCGCCTCCTCAGTTGCGAGCAGCAAGCTCATCCCTAGACATAATTAAAAAATTTTTTTTATTAAAAATAATGGCAGAATTCACAGAATTGATTTTATACAAAATTCTTTTAATTCTCCTTATGATTTGTCTTTCTGGCACGCTGGTATTACAAAACAGTTGTCCAATATTCATCGTGCTGTAGGTCGTCAACGGTATTTTTGGGCTGGTGTTATCAAAGGCAACAGGGTATCTGTGACAGGCTAGGGGTCGGCAACAAGTATTTAGGTCTGTCTCGTAGGTGGGGAACAGGCCGTAGTCGTCAGGGCTCGATCCGTCATAAGGAGAATTGAAAGAATTTTGTATAAAACCAATTCTGTGAATTCTGCCATTATTTTTAATTAAACATGCTTGAAAGAAGGTCTGTTTCCAGCATAAAAAAATTATTTTTGCCGTAACTTGTTGGGATTAAATAACCTTGACGCTTTGGTAAATACAGAAATTGCGCCTACACCATGAGCAGGATTGCCTGATTTGATGTAGATAATGTACACTAGATATTATTTACACGTTGATGAACATTTCTCACGTAACATTTATTTAATGTAAACATTATGTTCATGCTTTGCATCCATAGTAACATCGAATGTTATAAATTCGGTACAGTTATATAATGGTAACTAACTTCCTCAGTTGAGACATTTTTCATAATTTGTGAAATATATGGATTCCGAGGGCTAGGGAAATCTTTTATATCCTTGAGACCCAATCTAACCTAGTGTTCATTTGTGTCTTCTGATTTTGACTTAAGACTCAGAAGTGACGAAAACTGCAAATCATTAAATGAAGCCTCTGTATTCTGTAACTCTCATAACCTGAGAGATTATGATCCATAGCTGCTGTAATCAAAGCCCTTTTTTCTGTAACTCATTTGACAGAAGTACTTGTATTCTGCAAATATTTTGACCTAAAACTTTATATCGCTTAAACCTTCTTAAGCTGTGACTGGTTTGACTAAAGATCCTGTATTCTGCATATCAGGTGACCGTAATGTCTATATTCTGTAATTTATTTAACAGATGTGTTCTCATTTTGTATTTCATGTAACTGAAATCTCTAAGTTCCGAAGGTCATGTAACCGAAATTCTTTATTCTGTAACTCCACAATTTTTTACTGCATTCAGCTGAAACTACTGTATTCTGTAATTCTACTAACCGAACCTGCACAATTCTGAACCGCATTCAGCAGAAACTGCTGTATTCTGCCACTCTCTTAACCGAACCTTCACATTTCTGGACGGCATTCAGCAGGAACTGCTGTATTCTGTCACTCTGGAACCTTCACAATTCTGTACCGCATTCAGCAGAAACCGCTGTATTCTGTCACTTAGGAACCTTCACAATTGTGTACCGCATTCAGTAGAAACTGCTGTATTCTTCTGTAATTCATTTTAACCTTCACCACATACAACTAAACTCTTGAAGACTCAGCAATTCATCGGATGCACAGATAAGACTACTCATCATTGTTCAAGATACTTTATTCCTTTATTCACAGAAATCAAGGCTATTTCACTGTTTTTGTTGAAGACGAATACGGGTCACGTTTAATAGCCACAGTTCTGTCACGGTCTATACCTAGTCCTTGGGTTCTGTGATCCTGGGCATGTGGACGTAGTATCACTGGTGCTATCACTCATTCATCACTGGTACTGTCACTCACTTGATGGAACAGTGTATTTAACTGGGGTATTCACTTATTTGGGATGAGTGGGCACCGCCACATTTGCTTCTGTTAGCAAATCTAATAAAATCAAGTTGGACTTTATTCAAATTGTCTTACAGTCATACATGAATATATATATATATATATATATATATATATATATATATATATATATATATATATATATATATATTATATATATGTGTATATATATACATACTATATATATATATATATATATATATATATCGAGCTATATATATATATATATATATATATATATATATATATATCCTATATATATATATACTGGTTACAAGCCTAGCATCAACAGGGAAACGCAAGATCGATCTTTATGCTCGTTTTTAGGCAATACCATTATATCTTTGTTGACGTGCTCAGTGAATTATGTGCTTGGTTGTTAAACGCAGTGTCTAGTACATATACATAAACCAAGGAGATAAGTTTATCAGAAATATTGTCTTTTATTTCTGACTAATAAAGTAAATTAGGAGGCACCAGTGACATCTAGCCTCGCTGAATAATCAAAAAGGATAAAAGCAATATCTTCAGTATCTTTTTTGCTGTATATCATACCTTTGCTGTGCAAGAAAAATTTTAAATCTTGTGATTATAAG
>NC_087212.1:38791454-38808954 GCF_015104395.2 Macrobrachium nipponense
GGGTTGGGCTTGTGTACTTTTTCCGGGTACGAAACCGTGTTGTCCTATATTAAACAATTATTTTTTATTAAAATTGTTTCATAATATTTTTCTTCATTACCCTTTCATACACTTTCATAATATGTGATGTTAGACTCACAGGCCTATAAGTACTTGCCTCTAGTCTTGATCCACTTTTGAAAGTAGGGGTGATATATGCTAATTTTGTGCTCATCATAAATCTTGCCTGTATCTACACTTTGTCTTAATAATATTGCAAGTGGCTTTGCGATAGAATGAACTACTTTCTTTAACAAAATAGCAGGGACTCCATCCGGCCCTGCAGCAGCTCCATTTTTAATTTCATTAATTGCCTGCACAATATCAGCTTCATTAATTTCTATGTCAGCTAAATATTCACTATTTTCGTCCCTTACTTCTATATCATTATCTTCATTATCTATTCTAGGGGTGAATTCTCTCTTATATCGTTCTGCCAGTATGTTGCAAATTTCCTTTTTTTTCATTCGTTAATCTCCCTTCAATTCTCAGAGGGCCTATTTCTATTCTTCTTTATTCATCTTCTTCGCATATGAGTATAATAGTTTGGGGTTTTGCTTGATATTTAATAGGGTTTTTTCTTCCAAGTCCCGTTTTTCATTTTCTTTTGATTGTATAATCTTTTTGTTCTGCATTTTCTATCTTACTTTTTAGTTCTATAACTTTCCATGCATTTTTTCTTTTGCAAGACCTTTTTTCCACTTTCTGATTTTCTGGAACAAGATCCTTCTGTCTCTTGGTATGCATGAATGATGTTTACTTTTCTTCTTCGGTATATATTATCCACTATTTTCTCCAATATTTTATATAATATCTCCGTATTTACCCTTATGTCATCACTTACGAAAATGTTATCCCAATCTTTGTTTAATTCTTCATTAATTTCTGACCATTTTATATTTTTACTGTAGAAGTTGTATTTTCCATATCCTTCCCACTTTTTCATTTCTTGCTTATCTCTATTTTTCACTTGCTTTGGAATGAACTGTTAATTCTATGACATTATGATCTGAAATACTCGCATTATAAACTATTATTTCTTTAACATAATTCATCTCGTTCACAAATACTAGGTCTAAAGTATTTTCCTTTCTTGTTGGCAGGTGATTTATTTGTTGAATGTTGTATTCTAGTAGCATATCTAATAGCTTTTCAAATTGCCTCTTATCTTCTGCACTACTATTACTCTCTTTTGTATATGTATAAGTACAACCACAGTCTCCTATTCGTTCTTTCCATTCTACGAAAGGAAAGTTGAAGTCACCAGATAGGAGAATAGTCCAGTCCTTGTGATTTCTACATATATCATCCAATTTTTCAATTATTAAGTCAAACTCTTTAGTATTAGGAGGTCTATATATTACTATGTTCATCAATTTTTCAGATTCAAATTCTACCGCTATTAGTTCACATTCTGAGTTACTATATTTCTCATATATTTTTCCTTGTTTTTTGTCTTTCCCATATATTGCGGTTCCCCCTTGATTCCTATTTTTTCTATCTGATCTATAAGTTTGGAACCCTTTTATTTGATCATCATTCCCAGTCTCTTGGGAATACCAGGTTTCACTTATATTCATTATATCTATTTTCTTTTCATTTTGGGTTAGTTCTTCTAAGTACTCTATTTTTCTTTTTGAGTTACTCGTAACTAAACCCTGCGCATTCATCACTATGATGGTTTGCGTGTTTTCTCCTTCATTTAATATTGGTAGTAATAAGGATTTTCCCATGTCTCTTTCCTGTTCTGGTATGTTGTTCTTTTTTTCATTTCCAGAAATTCTGACATTAAAAAATCCAACTTTTCCATAATATTTGATCTTCCTTCATCATAATTATTCATTTTGTGTCTGAATCTGAGAGAGAGAGAGAGAGAGAGAGAGAGAGAGAGAGAGAGAGAGAGAGAGAGAGAGAACCTATCTTCCCCAGTGATCCCAGGTCCCCATTTCTTCTTCTCCTTCTTCTTTTTCTTCTTCTACTTCTTCTTCTTCTTTTAACGAGAGCGCGAAGGAAAGGAAGCATTGTTTGGAAACGACGAAAAGCAGGCAGAGGAATTTATTCCATGCAGATATCTGCTCCTTAATGGCGGCGAGACCTTCAGCGTTACGGGAAAGGTGGAGTGTAATTAAAGCCCTGAGTAATAACAGCGTTGCATGATGGCCTCCGGTTATTGGGAGGCTGGAGATGAGGCAGGGCCCCGGTGTGGGGGCGTGGGCGTTCCGGTGTGGGCAGAGGGTCGGGTAGGTTGCAAAGGGTCGAGCTCTGGTGGTTGGGTGATTGGGTTAATGGATGGCGGACCAGTAGTGTACCGGCAGGAGGTAAAAAAAAAAAGAAATAAAATAAAAAAAGACAAGGGAATAAGGAGGAGAGGAAGGTGAGAGAAGAAAGTAAAGATCAAAGAAGTTTGAATGATTAGGGAGGAGGGAAGCTGGCGGAAATGAGTTTTTCTATGGAGTAATGAGAATGCTATGAATATGTATATGTATATACATACATACACATATAGTATATATATATATATATATATATATATATATATATATATATATATATATTAGTGAGAGAGAGAGACAGAGAGACAAAGAGAATTGAAATTCGATGTAAGATAAGATATACCAGTCCAAAAAGACACGAGAAAAATTAAGGAAAATAGAATTAGAGTTAAGAAACAATACAACGGAAGAAATAGACAATAGAGAATACACTTCACATTTCAATGAAGGTAGGAAAGACTCATTAAGAATGCACGTTGATTAGGTGTGGCTTGGGCGTTAGGAGAAGACTCGGGTGAGGAAAGACAAAAAGTAGAAGGCCTCTGTTGAGTTACTTCTCAGACTGTGAAGTAGGATCTGTAGTCGTTATAGAATGACATGTCCTTATGCCAGTACGAGATTTTGTTTCTGGAGCAGCTTGGAATGGAAAAATGTCATTGATTCCAAGTAAATCCTAGGATCTCAAGGTAGTACTCAGAATACTTAAGGAAGTACTCAGAACCCAAAGAAGTACACAAAATCCAGGAGTAAAGAGAGAGAGAGAGAGAAAGAGAGAGAGATTACTCGCGTCTGCAAATATGCGCGTCTAAATATTAGTGATAAAGTTCAATGCGTTCTTTATGCATTAATATGATCCTGCTTTATAGAAAAGTGTACTTCATAAAAACAAATCTTTGAAAGATCAGAGCGATAGAGAGGGGGAAATATATATATATATATATATATATATATATATATATATATATATATATATATATATATATATATAGGGTACTGGTAATCTTCTTAGTCACGAAGATATAGTAATTCCGTTGGTATTCTATATAGGAAAATGAAAAAGGTATGTGTCAGAAAATGCCCAAAAGTTTCGTCCTCCAATGGACCTCTTCTTGGAGCGTTTATTAAGGAAACGCTCCAAGAAGAGGTCCATTAGAGGACGAAAATGTTGGGCATTTTCTGACACATACCTTTTTCATTTTCCTATGTGGAATACAACGAAATATATATATATATATATATATATATAATATATTATATATATATATATATATATATATTATATATCTATATATATATCTATATATATATATATATATATATATATATATATATATATATATATATATTCATATATATATATTATTTATATATATCTATATATATATATATATATATATATATATATATATATATATATATATATATATACATATATATAATCACAGCCGTCTGATTAGCGTGCCCATTATTGTTATTAGTGCGATTTAGGCACCGCTGGTGGCATACTAAAGAGCTCAACTATTATTTTCATTAGTGAGACCTTGGGAGGAGATCTCGAATACAAACTAGCCTCTAATTGAGTTTTTCTCTCCTAAATCAAAGGTCTCCCGGAGTCTCTCCACATCGCCTTTCGCATCTGTGCGCACGTGTGTGTATTGGTTGGTGTCGGAAATGGCTTGTTCATTTGTTTATTTGCTGCTTCTGATATATTTGTAGATTTGCTTGCGTCGTTCTTGTTGGTTTGCCCTTCCAGGTACACGCATGATTTCTCTCTCTCTCTCTCTCTCTCTCTCTCTCTCTCTCTCTCTCTCTCTCTCTCTCTCTCTCTCTGAGTGAATGCATATTGCAACCACTTATACATATCTTATGAACCGCCTGAATTTCTTGCCCCATCACATTGCAGATAGGGTCCTTTGAAACTCGTGAGGTGCTGGGAAATTTTAAACTGGGAGAAAAAAAAATTTTCATGTGAAAACAGTCAGGAATTTTGGTGAGGACTTCCCTCCCAATTCTCCTAATTAAAATTAGAAACAGCACAGGGAATGGACACCTGGATGGTATTCATTATATGATTTTGGACGAGAGATTTTAATTGTCCAGCAAAACAGCTAGGACCATGGGTGTAAGTGTTGACTCAGTGCACATGATTTGACTGATATCTCGATAATGAATTGGTTAACAATTATATGGGTACACACAAGTTTTTACCAGAACAATGGTGAATATTACGAAGGTTAAGTAAGACTTGTGTAATTTGTTTCAATTCAAAATTTACGTCATTAATTATGCAAAGCAGATGATAAGCGCTTCAGTTGCGTAGTCGGTATGGTCTTGGCCTGCCACCTCGGTGGCCGCTAGTTCGATTCTCAGGCATTCCATTGAGGTGTGAGAGATGCGTATTTCTGGTGATAGAACTTCACTCTCGACGTGGTTCGGAAGTCACGTAAAGCCGTTGGTCCCGTTACTGAATAACCACTGGTTCCACGCAACGTAAAAACACGATACAAACAAACAAACAAGCACAGCAGACCATGGATAGTTAAAAAAATTTAGGCTGTCAAGCCAAACACAGCGGCACTTTCAGCCAATCAGCCCTTACGACCGTAAAAAAGAGGGAGTTGAAGTGGTTGCACTTATTGCATTATGAAGTAAAGGTTAAAGGTGGCTGACAGAAAGACTGAAGAAAGTAGCAAACAATGAAAACACTTTAGTTTTACACTTCAAATCGTAGATACGTTCTGGATACTGTGGTTGTTATGCTATTTTCAGAGTTGTTATCAAACATGTAATGAGAACTAATATGCTCTTTCATACTTCATATAAAGGGAAAAGGCGTATGATGTGCATACATACGTACGTATGTGCGAGTGTACGTATTTTTTCGTATGGGTGTATTTTTCTTTTTATAAATTTCTTTCAGGAGATAACCCTGGACGTTGGCTGATGACTTGAATGTAGAGAACTGCTGATGTTGATAACGAAGCAATGAGAATCCAAATATGGAAATAATAATTACTGACTGTAGATCATAAAACTGGAAACGCAGAAATATAACCTCCACATTTGTCTTTCTGCATCAGAGGAAAAAGACCCTCGTGGGGACTCTAGTAAAAGAAAACTAAATGGCTTTACCTTGTGTTTAGCTATGGCTTTGAGGAGCCCTATTGGGTTGTAAGAGCTAATTGCGAGAGGGATCTGAATAAACATGACCTCGACGGATCCCCCCGAGAGAGAGAGGACCTTCGTTTGTAGGCCTGATGCCGTCGTCTTTTGGTGTGAGGCCCTTGGCTAAGGACCGAAGGGCAAGTCTTGAGGGCAGTGAGGAGGTTCTGACGGAATATAAACAGAGGGAGAAGATGGGAAATAGAAGACTGGACATTTGTGAAAGGTTAACGGTTTGACGCGACAAAGTACTTGGGAGAGATGACGCTCTTTGCTGGAGAATAAAAGCTGAACGGATGGTGGGCTTCGTTGACAGAGAGAGAGAGAGAGAGAGAGAGAGAGAGAGAGAGAAGAGAGAGGAGAGAGAGAGAGAGAGAGAGAGAAAGTTACAAATTACTTTTAATTAAGTGTATGCAATCATAATAACTTTTATAGCAAGGCAGGTACTATTACGGGTGCACGCTTTCGTGTGTGTGTGTGTGTGTGTGTGTGTGTGTGTGTGAGAGAGAGAGAGAGAGAGAGAGAGAAGAGAGAGAGAGAGAGCGATTAATATAATAAGAGTGGAAAACTTTTTCACAATGACAATCTATGTTTTAGAAATAGAGATACTTGAGTTTTTATTGGCATGAGATGAGAGTAGCAAATTAGAAAAACATTAACATAAAACTCACCGAACAAAAGCCCCTTTCAGTTTTCTTCTGAAGATTGAAAAAGAAACTCACTAAATCACTGTGTATAACTTGTTTACTTATAAGTATTTACTCCAAAAAAAATGCAAGTTAACTTGAGCCTTTGTTTGAACTTCTTGTTTATTTTGCTTCTAGTATATATTGCCTTAAAGCATTTCTGAGGCCTTATTCAATAATTCCATAGTGTTTTGTAACTATCTTAAGCGCATTACGTCGATAAGAATATGTAACATAGATACTTATGGTTTCCTTGAAGTTAAATCATAAACTTTATTTTCCTTTTCAGGTAGGTCATTAGTCTACTTTCCTCTATAAACGAGATAATGTGCAACAAGAAGTAAGTCTTTACAGTAATCATAATGTAGGTTTCACGGTAAGTAATTTTTCCTTTTGGCGTTGAGAGTTTAAAGATGAGATATCCATTAAATGAATCTATGTTTATGTGTAAAGTATGTTTACATACTGTGATATCGTAAATATTGCCATTGTAAGATAACATAGTAAGTTGCCCCGGAATATTGATAGGTTCACCATTAACATTACTTACTATGTCAGTATATGTGCTATTACAGTGGAAGCCAGTTTTAGTTATAGTTACATAGACTTATTATTGTTGACTCTGTCTCAAAGGTTTTTATCCATTTGGACATCTAGTCCTTGAATGACACTCTCAATTGATCTTACGTTCTAGGCTAGCATTTTTGTATTATATATATATATATATATATATATATATATATATATATATATATATATATATATATATATATTATCAATATTGGGTAAAAACTTGGGTGTGAAGTCTAACGAAAATTTGGCCCCAAGTGGACCACGCTACTGGAAAAGTTATCACATTTGGGAGAGACAGGAATGTAACTTTTGGAGACGAAGAACCTTTTGCTCGGTTGGTTGCTCAACCTTCTTGATGGGTTTATGGTCTCCTCTTATAAGACTGGGAAACATTGCTCTTCACTTTATGGGTTTGGGTCCCCTTTCATTGCCTAATCATACGTTCCACAATGTTATCTAATCATTGCTGTACAAAGCACTTGTATTCGATTTGTTTTTTTTGGTGAATTGTAGCTGTCCAACCTCTTTAACTTTTTACTCCTCTACTTTTGCGCCCAGTTTTCTCAGTATGTTCCCCATTTTGGCGATTTATTACGTTTCCAGAGTTGGAAAGTTACTTTATCAATATTTTTTGTAAACTCATTATTAATATATGTTTGGTTTCATTTCTTGTACATTCTTTTTATTATACTCTATGCGTTTTTCATGACGCATTATTTTAACCGGTGTACAAATGCATTTTATGTACCATGTTATGGTTAAAGAAGCTGTACAGCTAAGTAGGTTGAGACCAGAAGGAACGGAGGACAAGTAAAAAGCAGAAGGGAATGCCCTCAAGTACCGTCTACATTATATCAATCAAGGCACACTGCAAGCATTACCATGGGAACATTTTCACCTGGTAACCGAGTAACATTGCGTAGCCTAGTTTACTATATGCGACACATTCAAACATTTCTATATTTCAAAGGCAATGCCTACGAGCGGGTGGATTCCTTTTTCCTTACTTTACTTACTTTACTTTATCTTCCCGCCACTGGCCAGTGGCATTAGGCTGATACAGTTCCTCTCCATCTGTCTCTATCCCGAGCCATTTCCCTTGCTTTCTCTAGGTTATGGATTTCATCCTCCTTTTTCCTATCCAGCCATAATTCTTTACCTGCAAGAGATAATCATCTTGTTTTTCAAACGAATTATTATCATCAATATAAGAAACTTCACGTCAATATCTCTTCATGTGTTCTGTTTGTTTATTTATCTTTTAGATTTTTGACGTCTCCTTAGTCTAGCAAAAAAATCTGAAGTTGGACCACTGAAGGAAATTACATGATTACATTTATTTCTTGCTTTTCTCGCAGTGTCAAAACCTAATGTATGAAAACTCAATTTCCTTAGACCGTAGGGAGCGTAGAATCTGTTTTCATATCAGTTTCACCACTTTAGTATCGTAGCACCTTGCGCTTAGAATAAATCCTAACTTCGTATTGCATGTAACTAGGGAGGTTGTTGCTCTCCAGTCACAGTATTCTGTAGATGGTAACAAAATTACCATTAATATTTCTGGATAAATCCAACCCTGTCCTTTACCGTATATTTCCGAAGGCCGACTACACCCAATCCACCGGAATTGCATTCATTTGGAAACCCTGTCTCTCTCTCAGTCTCTCATAATTCGCTTTTTATTCAATAATTCGTCGATGTAGCTTAGTTAGGAAGACAACTTATGTGCTACAATCTTCGGAAAATTTCAAGTTGAACCTATGAAAGGTAATGCTGTGTTCATATTTGGCTAATGAAAGGTAATATAATACTTTTCGGGGTTTCTTAATTTCTGCGATGGCTATTATGCGGTGGCCTGTCTTAACTAGTTTGTGGTAGATATGAAAGGTAAGGAAAATTATGAATTCACAGTCACCATGTAGTATATATAGTTTCATATCTATACATATAAACTACACACACACAAAACATATATATAGTTTATGTGCATTTATAATTGTCCTTTTTTCTACCATATCTACTACAAACTAATTAAGACGGGTCATCACATGAAACACACATATTGTATATGTATATAGTGCATACATACATATATATGTATATATGTACATACATGCATATGCATATTTATATACGTTTTATATATATATATATATATATATATATATATATATATATATATATATATATATATATATATTATATGTAGCATATGATATGGTAAGTAGAGAGACAAGTTAATGGTTTTGAGAAGATTTATGGCCATTCAGCCCGCATCCAATTCCGTGATCGCAGAATAAATGTAGAGGAGAGAGAGAGAGAGAGAGAGAGAGAGAGAGAGAGAGAGAGAGAGAGAGAGAGAGAGGAGAGAGAAGAGAGGAGAGATCATATAACTAGGCTGGGGACATTTCACCATTTATTTCGATAAGTAGAATTGACTCTTTTGTAAATAACATGTAAACAAAGAATGCGGCCAGCTATGATAATTGATAAGCCAGTAGTATGAACCATGAAGGATACATACATTATATACGTATGAGAAACGCATTACTTCCTCGCCGTTACACATACATACATACATACGTACACGCTTACATAGATGCATGAAGATCATCTCGTATGCACATCCACATTCGAGTACATCAGTTACTTGAGCTTAGGTACACGTTATGATAATGTCCTCAATATTGTATTTATGCAATCAAAAGCCAGTTGCTTTTATGCAGATGCATGCACATAATTATGGCAGAAGTTGCAAAAACACACACTCTCATGGGAGCATTCATGAGAACGCTTATGATCCAGCCCTCATAAGGCATTTAAAAATCTCCCCCGTGAATCAGCAGTGCCTCTCTCTCGCTCATGAATAAGAATGAGTCGAGCAGAGAGAGAGAGAGAGAGAGAGAGAGAGAGAGAGAGAGAGAGAGAGAGAGAGTCTGTGTGTAAGAGAGAGAGAGAGGAGAGAGAGAGAGAGAGAGTGTGGAGGGGAGAGAGCGAAAAAAAGATCGGTTCTTAGTGACTCGTTGAAATTTCCTTCTGCCTTTTTACGAAGGTCCCAGAAAAATACCTCCTTTTCAAATACGTGTAGGTGTTATAGTTTAATCTTGTATTTATGGTGAAAACAGTATTTATATATTGCGAGACATGGGGAAAAGATATCAATTATTAGGCAACGTTAAAGAATTGAAAATATTATTTTCATCTTGTAGTTCCTAGGGAAAGAGTATTTAAGTATTAAGAGACTTGTAGGGTGCTATTATAATTTTGAGTTGTCCTTGAACATTTATTTCATTTTCCCTAGTAATTTTATTTACTTATTATGAGACATTCAAAATGTTACTTCTATTTCGTAGTTCCTGGAAAAGTTTTTTTTTTAGTGTTAGGAGACATAAGGTGTTAATTTTATTTCGTATTGCCTCTAAGGATTCTTTAAATATCTGGAGCAATAAAAGTGTTGTTTTCATTTTGTAGTTCCTTAAAAGGAATATTTAGATATTAGGAGACGTTTTATTGTTAGTATTTTTCGAGGCATTCTAAGCCGTCTTGAGGTACAATAATAGTAAAATGAGTTCTGAATAATTATCACCTCCATCTTTTTTTTTATCGATGTCATGGTTTGAACTTATTATTTTCTATTTTCAATGGTTTTGTATTTTACACAAGTAACAGTTTGCCTTTACTCTGCTGTTTTAGTGATTAATAGTTTAAGGTAATTTGTTTTATGCAAATGAATGATTTTATATTTTCCTTTTTGTACTTTTTGCCAGAATCGGTTTCTTGCGGGTGAAGTCACACGGAAAACAAATGATTAATATCTATTTTTAATTGCCGTGTTTGATAACGAAAGTAACAGTTCAATTTTACCTTTTCTGTATTTTTCTTAGTGATAAATTATTTATGATTATTTTTTCCTTATTTTGTATTTTTTGCCGAAATTGGTTTCTTTCGAGTGAAGTCACAAAGAGAACAAAAGTAATGAGCCAAAGCGACAAAGAAGGTCGAGGTAGTTTTGGAGTACACTGCCACCGGTGGGACATGGGGTTGGGGTGGGAGGATAAGGGTAGTGAGTCGTCCAAAGGCTCATACATATTGATAGGACCCAGGGGGCTTGGTGAGGTTGTGCAGGGGGGGAGGGGGATTAACCTGGAGGCATATACCTTTCCGGTGATGGTTGTAGTTGCTCCCTGATGATGGTGTTGATAATGATGATGATGATGATGGCGGTGTAAAGCTGATGTGGGTCGGAGTCGAAGCCTATATTTGTTTGTTTGTCATTTTATTTACGGCCATTGAGTATGCTTTTTTTTTTTTTTTTTTTTTTTTTTTTTACAATGGGTTAAGGGTAATGAAAGAAAGGTGCTGCTTTGAATAATTAGCTGGATGTGTTTGCTAAGGTGAAGACTGATGGTCGGGCTAATGAACTGCTTAACTGTTACCCGACAGTCTGCCTCCTGTTAAACATCATTTCGAGGGATGTTTCGGAGTGGAATGATAGTTTTCAAATGATTCTGGCGGGGAGAGTACTGTCGGATAATATGTCTTTAATTTTAAGGTAAATTATCTGACACGCGTTGTTTCTACATGGAGAAATTGTAACTTGGCCTTAAAGGAAAATGACGTATAACTTCATGCTCCGAAAAGATTTTGAAAACCATGATGAACAGCGTGTCCAGTTTGACACTTTCAAGCATAATGGTATACGTTGCAATTCTTAAGAGATTTTTTAATGATTACTCTCAAAGCCTTCGGTGCATGAAAATGAATGAATGACGATGAAAGTTATATTTTTTTTTCAGGATATTTCGAAAGTGATAGAGAGCTCTGTATGTTTTTATCAAAGAAATTGTCCTGATTATTTATTACATAAATAGATATTGAACAACAACGTCAGTAACATCTCTTTACCTATCTTTCCTAATTTTTGAATCAGAAAATGCTTCTCTGTAGTTATTTAGTTTTATTTAATTTGACCTCGCATGGACAACGTCTCCGAAATGAAGAATTATCGTAGGTACGACAGGAGACCTAGGCTTCGTTTTATGTATTGATAGAAGCAATTCGTTTCGACGAGTGATCGGTTTCTATAAACTAGCGTGGTGAAATCAAAGATATTCCACTCCTGATATTTGCTGTTATGCCAAGCTTTTATTAAGATACATTACCGTTTACTTATTAATAGAAGCATGTGACTGTTGCTTTACCTCTATGTATTTGTTGCTTAGATATCGCTTACTCGGGAGTAACCCTAAAAGGGTGTTTCGCGTTGAGTTAAAGATACAGGAATTTTAGGATAGGATATTTATGATTTATTCATTAGAAGGAAATGTAAAAGATAATGTGCATGTTAAACAGTAAATTAAAATTATTTCTAATATATGAAATTTGGCGTATTTATTTTATTTTCGGGGGTAAATCAAGGCTCTATTTGACTGGAGATTTTAGCATGTTCTAATCTATGTCAAAAGTTACGAATATAATGTTTACAACTTATGCGTGAGGGGAAAATCTTGCACTCGTCTCGAGTAAGCTGGAGGTCGGCTCACGCCTTGTTTAGTTTAGAATCTAATTTAGGAACCAAAGTGATTTGCTGACAAGGTCCTCAGACTTCCAAACACTGACAGGCTGTATTTGTGTGTGTGTGTGTGTTTTTTTTTTTTTGGGGGGGGGGTGTTTTGCAGAGGGCTTGCGTGACTTGTCGTTGCAACGCTATTAGACATTATTAAATCAATCAGTAAACCAGTCGTTCAGAGAAAGAAGAGAATTGCATGTAGGTAAACAAGAAGGGAGAATTAAATTTATTTACAGGAAAGAGTAGTAATTACGCCCTAGGATAATGATTACTGCCGAGGCTTGCGACGGGGTTAAGAATTCCGTTGGGGGAGGCAATGAACACAGTTGGGCACTGAAAGGTTAGTGAAAACTGAGGCTTGTGTGCTGGTACGTCAGAAACTCGCTTTTGATCATGAAAGAATTTAACAGTAACAAATGATTCGAAACTTTGAATGTATATTTTTTTTATGTAACTTATGTGGCAATATTAGTATTTTTGTCCAAACCAGTTTCCTCCATGTTATTATTATGTTAGATTACTTTAAATTAATTCATTTTTCTATAAATCGTGAATTCTAGAGCTAATTTCATGACTGAGTTGACTGTTAGTTTTACCGGTTGTGCATTTCTATGAAAAGGGTAGAAAAAACTGTATAATTGTGGATTTTTATTACACTACTGTTTTTCACAAGAATGTGAATTTATTAGCATTTGTTTTTTGTTAAAAAAAACTGCTATTTACTGTAGATGCTGAAGGCTGCTACGTTGACCTCTCTATACAGTTACGGGCTGTCCCAAAAGTAAGAGACCAGCTGGCATAAGGCCAGTTTAGTACTTGTAAAGATGGAATGTTATGAAGAGTTGAAAGATTCCATTGTATATATATATATATATATATATATATATATATATATATATATATATATATATATATATATATATATATATAGTGTGTGTGTGTGTGTATGTATTTATGAAAATTATATAATGGTTGGAACTACGATTTTTCGAAAAAAATTTCAAAGTAGTGCTTAAGGAATGTCATAATGACAAAATATTAGCATCCAAAATTTATTTATTTCAGTAATTTAACTTATTATTTTCACTCGTTTGGTGAAGTTTTTGCATAACGAATATATGCATTTACAGATGTATCCAAGGATATCTGTAATAATAATTACGAGTAGGATTAGTTCTTAATGAATTGAATTGTATTTTTTATAAGTTCAGCTCTGAAGTTGTTTTATAAATCCGTATAACAGAGATAAATGGCAATGTCTTTTTTTTTTTTTTTTTTTTTGCTGAGAAACATAAGAGAATATTAACTTTCAAAGCATAAACATCCAACAAAAAGTACGTCTCCCTTGTCGTTTCCATCTATAGTAAAAGCCTTAGGGATAGGGGTTTTGGGTTTGGTGGGGGGGAAGTGGGTTCTGTAGGAGCGACTGGGACTTTGGGGGAGGGGGGGGGGGACCGAGGGGAGACCTAACCCAGGGCAAGGAGTGACCCCATAGACGCCAAATAAAACCACCACTCGTAGTAAATCCCTTTACGTCTTACACTGGCAAATAATAGCAATTGAAAGGAAGTAAATAGTGAAGATGGATGAATGCCGTGAAAGGGGATAGGGCGAAGATGGAAGACGGTTGTGGGAGGGGGTTGGGGTGGGGGCGGGTGAAAGAGGGCTCAAGGATGGCGAAGGATGTTTTGGTGATAACAGGTGTGTGGGATCATCCATAACGGAAGTACCTGTTAGAGGATGCGTGCATGGTGAACCGAGGGGGTCTCCAGCCCCGAACGGTAGCTCACTCGCGGCTTTAATAACGAGTTTGGCACATGATTCATAAGGAGGAGGTAGGAGGGTAAGGGGTCCCAGGGAAGGGTAGTGGTGCAGGGACCCCTCAGGACGTGCGGAGTATGATTATCGCTCTGTCTAATGAAACGGCAGTCCTCATTACGGGGCTGATTGTAGTGTTTTACGGAGACGGAGATGATCGTTCGTTTGCGGAGTAAATGCTTCGCCAAGTGGGGCGACTCGGAAACACCTTCTGATCGATGGGCCAGCGGCACCTCTCTCTCTCTCTCTCTCTCTCTCTCTCTCTCTCTCTCTCTCTCTCTCTCTCCGAAGTTACCAAATGTCTCAGATACTTCAAAATGGGGTTTACTCTTTATTAATATTTTTAAAGATTGATCTTACTTATTTTCAAAATCTCTCTCTCTCTCTCTCTCTCTCTCTCTTCAGTACGAAGTTTCAAAAGGACTCTGACACTTCCTTCACAAACTTGGGTTTAATCTTTATTAATCTTACTTATTTTCAGAATCTCTCTCTCTCTCTCTCTCTCTCTCTCTCTCTCTCTCTCTCTCTCTCTCTCTCTTCAGTACGAAGTTTCAAAAGGACTCTGACACTTCCTTCACAAACTTGGGTTTAATCTTTATTAATCTTACTTATTTTCAGACTCTCTCTCTCTCTCTCTCTCTCTTCTCTCTCTCTCTCTCTCTCTCTCTCTCGAAAAGCTATTAGATATGCTACTAGAATACAACATTCAACAAATAAATCACCTGCCAACAAGAAAGGAAAATACTTTAGACCTAGTATTTGTGAACGAGATGAATTATGTTAAAGAAATAATAGTTTATAATGCGAGTATTTCAGACCATAATGTCATAGAATTAACAGTCCATTCCAAAGCAAGTGAAAACAGAGATAAGCAAGAAATGAAAAAGTGGGAAGGATATGGAAAATACAACTTCTACAGTAAAAATATAAAATGGTCAGAAATAAATGAAGAATTAAACAAAGATTGGGATAATATTTTCGTAAGTGATGACATAAAGGTAAATACGGAGATATTATATAAAATATTAGAGAAAATAGTGGATAAATATATACCGAAGAAGAAAAGTAAACATCAGTCATGCATACCAAGAGACAGAAGGATCTTGTTCCAGAAAATCAGAAAGTGGAAAAAAGGTCTAGCAAAAAAAAAAAAATGCATGGAAAGTTATAGAACTAAAAAGTAAGATAGAAAATGCAGAACAAAAGATTATACAATCAAAAGAAAATGAAAAACGGGACTTGGAAGAAAAAACCCTATTAAATATCAAGCAAAATCCCAAAACTATTATACTCATATGCGAAGAAGATGAATAAAAGAAGAATAGAAATAGGCCCTCTAAGAATTGAAGGGAGATTAATGAATGAAAAAAAGGAAATTTGCAACATACTGGCAGAACGATATAAGAGAGAATTCACCCTAGAATAGATAATGAAGATAATGATATAGAAGTAAGGGATGAAAAATGAGTGAATATTTAGCTGACATAGATATTAATGAAGCTGATATTGTGCAGGCTATTAATGAAATTAAAAATGGAGCTGCTGCAGGGCCGTGATGAATTCCTGCTATTTTGTTAAAGAAAGTAGTTCATTCTATCGCAAAGCCACTTGCAATATTATTAAAGCAACCAAGTGTAGATACAGGCAAGATTTATGATGAGCACAAATTAGCATATATTACCCCTACTTTCAAAAGTGGATCAAGACTAGAGGCAAGTAATTATAGGCCTGTGAGTCTAACATCACATATTATGAAAGTGTATGAAAGGGTAATGAAGAAAAATATTATGAAACATTTAATAAAAAATAATTTGTTTAATAAAGGACAACATGGTTTCGTACCCGGAAAAAGTACACAAACCCAACTGTTAGTCCACCGTGAGAACATATTCAAAAATATGAAAAGCGGAAATGAAACAGATGTGGTTTATTTAGACTTTGCAAAAGCTTTTGATAAAGTAGACCATAATATATTAGCGAAGAAAATTAGAAAACACAATATCGTGGATAAAGTAGGAAGATGGTTAAAAGAATTTTTACACAACAGAAAACAGATAGTTATTGCAAACGACGAGAAATCGGATGAAGCCAAGGTAATATCCGGTGTGCCGCAAGGTACGGTGTTAGCTGCAATACTGTTTGTTATTATGATTGAAGACATAGACAATAATGTTAAGGATTCGGTAGTGAGTAGTTTCGCAGATGACACAAGAATAAGTAGAGAAATTACTTGTGATGAAGATAGGAACGCTCTACAAAGAGACCTTAACAAAGTATATGATTGGGCAGAGGTAAATAGGATGGTATTTAACTCTGATAAATTTGAATCAATAAATTATGGAGACAGAGAAAGAAAGCTATATGCATATAAGGGACCTAATATGAGACAATCACAAATAAGGAAGCAGTTAAAGACCTTGGTGTGATGATGAATAGGAACATGTTATGCAATGATCAAATAGCAACTCTGTTGGCAAAATGTAAAGCAAAAATGGGAATGTTGTTACGGCACTTCAAAACAAGAAAAGCTGAACACATGATTATGCTTTATAAAACATATGTTCGTAGTCCACTTGAATATTGCAATATGATATGGTACCCACACTATCAAAAGGATATTGCACAAATAGAGAGTGTACAAAGGTCCTTTACAGCTAGAATAGAAGAAGTTAAAGACCTTGACTACTGGGAAAGACTACAATTCTTAAAATTATATAGTCTAGAAAGGAGAAGAGAGAAGAGAACGCTACATGATAATTCAGGCATGGAAACAGATAGAAGGAATAGCAGAAAATATCATGGAACTAAAAATATCAGAAAGAGCAAGCAGAGGTAGATTAATAGTGCCCAAAACTATACCAGGAAAAATAAGGAAAGCACACAGGACATTAATCCCACTACGGCCCACCAGCATCGACTAATGCGCAGCGTCTATTCAATGCGTTGCCAGCTCATCTGAGGAATATATCAGGAGTGAGCGTAGATGTGTTTAAGAATAAGCAGTCGACAAATATCTAAACTGCATCCCAGACCATCCAAGATTGGAAGATGCAAAATATACCGGAAGATGTACTAGCAACTCTCTGGTAGACGTTAGAGGTGCCTCACACTGAGGGACCTGGGGCAACCCGAACAAGATGTAAGGTCTGTAAGGTCTGTAAGGTCTCTCTCTCTCTGCAAAGTTTCGAGAGAATTACAACGTTTTATTGATCTTAATCTAGTTTTAAAGTTTAATATTCTCTCTCTCTCTCTCTCTCTCTCTCTCTCTCTCTCTCTCTGCAAAGTTTCAAAAGGACTACAGCATTTTATTGATCTAAATCTAGTTTTAATGTATAATTTTCTCTCTCTCTCTCTCTCTCTCTCTCTCTCTCTCTCTCTCT
>NC_087212.1:38816454-38863954 GCF_015104395.2 Macrobrachium nipponense
GAAAGATATTTTAACAATGTATATACATACCCATATATGTTTTTATGGCTTTATGGTCTCTCTAGGTGGGAGATAAAGCGACTTACGGATCTAGAAAGCTGCTGTTAAAGAAAGAATATGATGACGGCCCACATCTCGTCATTTTATATAGTCGCCATATCTATAAACTCCCATTCGCTGAGGTGTTAACTCATCACAGTTTGGATGAGACGGTTCTTCTTTGGATAAAGCTGGATTTTTGCCAAGACAGCAACCCCCCCCCCCCCCCCCCCTTGCCCTATGGTATGGATGGCAAAGTGTTGAAGGCTGATATATAGAGGCTTGGTGTGGACCTCTCGGCTCGGGGGAGCCAACAACAGAGACGTACTATGTAGTATATGCACGGGTGGGATGCTTTGGATGTGGCTGTCATCAAGCAAGTGTGAGCCCCAGCCACCTGTCAGCCGGACCAGGTTTGGCTGCTGAAAAAGTAAAGTGGTTTCCCTTTGTTTCTTCCTGACTGCTACATGTGCCTCAGCGGATCAACACTTGGCCAGGTACGGAGAGAGAGAGAGAGAGGAGAGAGAGAGAGAGAGAGAGAGAGAGAGAATACTAGTAAGGTGTGATGTAGATTAAATCAGTTTATTTTCGGATTAATTAGATGCAGAATGAGGAATTGTAAAACCATAATTTTCTGTCATCTTCTTATGTGTGTTTCGCGAATTTTAATCAAGAGAGAGAGAGAGAGAGAGAGAGAGAGAGAGAGAGAGAGAGAGAGAGAGAGAAGGGGGGGCGGTTACGGAATACTATGTATAAAGGTGTGATATAGAGTAAATGAGTTTATTTTCGGATTAACTAGATGCAGAAGGAGAAATTGTGAAACCATAACTTTCTGGCATTTCCTTATATGTGTTTCGCGAATTTTAATCGAGAGGAGAGAGAGAGAGAGAGAGAGAGAGAGAGAGAGAGAGAGAGAGAGAGAGAGAGAGAGAGAGAACAAAGTATTCCTTGGTGACTTCTTAATCTCCATCTCCATCGCGAATTCCTCCAACAGGGTAACAATAAACTCGGGTCACCCTGTACAAAATGGACCCCAGCGCTGCCCTTGTGTCAGGTGAACTCTTGAGAAAAGATGAAAGAAAGGAGCAGACGAATCCTTTGACTACGGTGTTAGCAGTGGAATGCGGGCGTGCGAGCACGCAGGAGAATAGGGGAAAGTCCAGCGATACGAGTTTGTACGTTTTTACTTCCTTCGTCCATTCCCGTCATCTTACCCTGATTTGGACAAGATAGAGGCAGATGCAAATGAGGAAAGGGTAAAAGTGGTCGATGCAAATTTGAGCTTTAAGTATAATAGAAATACATCAGGTTCTTCGTGATAGCGTAACTGACCATGATGTTTAAGGTATTTCTGGATGATAGAAAGATAAATAAATGCTAGGAATTTTGATTTTTTCAGGAAGGGAAAGGTACTGGAGAGGATTTAAATAACTGTATAACGTAACATTAATAAGTATACCTGAGAAGTGTATGGTAGGATTCTGATTGGGAATGCATGATGGATAACAGAAGTATTTATAGGAAAGAGCAGTATCAGCTGAGATGAGGACGAAGTTGAAACAATTAGGGTTAAAGTGTATAACTAAATGAAAATTCTAATAATAGAGTTAACAGATGTGAAATTTTGTAAAAGTAAGGTGCCGAAGCAAATTGGCAAGAACTGTTAGAGGTGTATTACAGGTTTAGATATATCTGATTAGAATTATGAGTGCGGGTTTGAGGGAAACATTAAAACGGGTAGGAAAGTATGGAAGCTTTTGATTCAGTTGGCTATTTGTGTGTAAGTATGATGTATAAGAAAAGTTGTTTCAGACAGAGTGAAGCAACGAAGGCAGTCATGTCTCTGCTAAAGGCTTTGAAAGAGAAGATTCCCTGTAGAAACAGAAGCTGGAGTATTTTAATGGATTATTGAGTCTACTCTCTTCTACAGAAAGGAAGTTTGGTGAATGAAAACCAAAGAAGGTGAACGCTGCTGAGGTGAACTATTGAGGAAAGTGTATGTATAGTACGAAAGGTAGAAATGAGGAATAATGTGGATAAGTAAGAAAGTTACGAAAAATTCAACTTCGATTAAAAGATAGATTATTGTGTTTTGAATGGTCTGGTCATGTAAAGAAAACAAAGAACGATGGACATAATGAAGTGGTCGAGTTGTTAGAACGGAATAACCCTAATATCCTGGAAACTCTATAGTGCATGCAAGATTTAAAATCAAGATGTGAGGTATTATTAGGGGACGATAAGCTGTTGATGAACCTTTTGTTTGTAAATATTATAGTTCAACCTCTAGTTGCCATTAAAAAGAATGAACTCTGCAGTGTCCATATTTTCTGCAACCAGTTCTATATATATATATGAGTGTGTGATCTACAACTATATATAGTGAGTACATAGCATATATATATCATATATATATATATATAATATATATAGTTATATATATATATATATATATAAGTGTATATATATATATATATCTATATAAATGTATGTATGTATATATGTATAAGATGCTTATTTTCATCAAACTATTGTACGTCATGCAAATACATGTATATATAATGTAATACATATCATGGCTTTAATGCGAATGATTCATACTGTATTATATAGCTAAATCATGCACAGATATATAAAATATACGCTAAACACATATGACAAGAAAAACATGTAAATTACGTGCCCGAACTACAATGCCATTCAGATTATACACAAATACGACATAAAAGTGAATACACCTTCACGAATATGTGAGCGTAATACTACATACTGAGATTCGGCAATTCTTTGGCGGACACCCATCGACTGACGTCCGCTGACGAACAACCTTATCTGATGTGTTATTCATAAGCCAAAGGTGACCAAATGTTCAGGTAATATTGCGCAAACCCTAATTATATCATAAGTCGTTTTTCCCTCAGCTTAAAAAATCATTACCGTAATTCTCCTCCACTTGACCCGGACGTCGAAGAAAGCTGTTTCGGTCGAGAGAGATAATTATTAGAGCTTTAGCACACTCGCGGCGATGGGCGCTCATTTTTCAATTTACGTTTTATGGATGTACTTAAGTGACAATTACTTCGAGGGGGCCAGTTTTTATGCCGTATGGGGCACATGGCGGATTTGATTCCATGTGGTTTCGATTTGAAATGAGAATTGATTTGTGAACCAACATGAGCCATCTTTCATGTTTATACACTATACATATATATGTGTGTGCGCGTATATATATATATATATATATATATATATATATATATATATATATATATATATATATATATATATATATGTGTGTGTGTGTGTGTGTGTGTGTGTTAGTGTTATATATTTTAAAGTACACATAACAATGCTTACGTTTGATTGAGTTTAGATCTCTTATTTGGTTACGTATATGATTCTGTCATATTTATTCAAACAAACGCATACACATTTTTTTAATATTGAACCATTTCCCTTAACAAGGGATAGCTTGAAAAAACACGGTAGTGGTCACTCTCGTAGTCATACTCCTAATTACTGAAAGGCTCATCAGCGGTACATCACACCCCTTACACACACTGCGCCACTCACCTCCAGTTTGTATACTCCCTCTACCTACTTAGATATATGAAGACTTTTCCTTTCTAATACATCATCCTGAGTATCGAAAATTAGGTTGTGAAGCTCTCTCATTAGCTTGGCAACTGAGTGGTTCAAATCGATATGTGTCTCCCATTACACCCACCAATTACTGTCATTGGATATGATGTCCTTATGATGTCAGTTTTTTCCCTCTAATAATCTCCTTTTTGGCTCTATAGATATGAACTTAGGTCCGTAGTGTGCTTACATTTTATTGGCTTTCATGATGTACTTTATATTGACTATCCTGAGTGCGTATATTTTATTTAATTACCTGAGTGCGTACGTCAGAAAAACGTTGGTCACGTGTGTAACCAGATGTTGGACGAACATTTTTCTCTTAACGCTGATGTTGCACATGTGCTGAAGCGAGTAAAAAAACCAGAGAGTTAATTACATACGTTTGAACTGGTTCACAAAGTTATTTAGTGGATCGGCCATCTTGAAATGATATTGGACAATGTAAGATAATAAACAATAAAATATATTTTTGAGGGGAGATACTGAAGGGAAAGCGAAATGTTCATGGCCTCTTTGAAGAGACGGATGGTGTACAAAGAGAAAAGGCGCATTAGACTGCATAAATTGGGCGCACATATTGAGCTGCCATTCTCGATGGAGCCGTAGCAATAGTAGTAATAGTAAATTGCCCAGTGTTGATTCATATTATTCCTAGTCAAGAAAATGAACAAATTTAATCAATAAAATTTGTACTGATAATGAACTTTTAGTATTAATTTACTTAACCATTTCATAACTTAACTGTGTTATATGGATTAATAAACAGGCGGAGACAAATATATTTAGAGTTTTGCAATAGAACTTTTATTTTTAATTGTCAGAAGTTAGGATATATCATCACTCTTTAATAACGCCTTTCTTAAAATCGTTTATGAGACTTGAGATTTTTTTTTACTTCAAAGTGAGACATTATGCATACAGTGCCTCTGCATGCATATGTCACGTGTCTTTGTGATTTTATGCTTACATACACACACACACACACACACACACACACTCACATATATATATATATATATATATATATATATATATATATATATATATATATATATATATATATATATATATATATATATATATATATATATATATATATATATATATATATATATATATACAGCAGTATACTCATGTTTATTTCATTACTCTGTTTAGCAACTCCAGAACAACAATAAACAACAATAAACGAAGGTTAAGAGACGATTTAATGTTAAAGTTTCCTAAAACCTGACTGAAGAGAGAAGAGTTTTTATCAATTTTTTTATGGAATAACTCAGAAAAAGGTAAAATTCGACAATGTTGTTACCTACTTGGGCATTTGTATAATGTCCATCACATACCCCATAATGGTTATCAGGTTTTAGAAAGCTTTGACATCGAATTAACTCTTGACCTTTGATTATGTCTGTATACTGATGCGTTAATCGACTAGAAAATAAATATTCTGGGAGTGCTAATAGAGTAAAGAAATTAATATGAGGACTATATGGTTATTTATACCCTTGGGATAAATCCAAGCAATACTGTTTTTATAAAACTTGACGGATGGTGAAGCTTATCTTTGTTATTTTGAAATTATGATTATAATCAGGAAATCATAGTTTTATTGCTATAAGTTTAAAGGGCAATTATGTAAATTGGTTGGTACACATTATCATTTCCATCATTTTCATCGAAAAGTTAAGCCGGTATAGTTGGAGATCTACGCGGTTGAGCAGAGTGCCACATACTTATCATATCTGTTTTTGAAAACTCTTGCCACAGAGAATTAGACATGAGTGCCACTTACATTTACTGCATAATGCCAACATCCACACCATTTCTTATTAGCCGCACGCCCTTCGCCCTTCTTTGGTCACGCTGGTTCCGTCTGCTTCGAGGTGCCCAGATCCCCCTGATTCAAGAATTTCCCAGATACTGTTTTGATAGGAACCAGTTATGGCAGATGAGGGCCCTTAAAGTTACGATAATGAAGCGTGGGTCTCTCTCTCTCTCTCTCTCTCTCTCTCTCTCTCAAACACACACACCACAAGTACGTCTTCAATGAAAGCAGGGAGCTAAAATACAGGAGTGTCATTTATACACCATCGGTGTTTTATCGTTTGATTCGTACTCAGGAAATCAGGGATAATTTTCCCATTATTCGTACTGTATATGTGATGGCGTATGTGTATTCACCAATGATAATGGCCGCGTTCAAAATCTCGCTGTATTTTTATCAGTGATATTATTTTCTCCGTCTGTTTTTTTTAGATACAGGAATAGATGACGAACAGAATAGGAAAGCTTCCTCGGAACCAGGTATGAAGAGATGAATTGAATAATAGCGTATTGATTCATTGGAATTTTTATCTTGAGTGATGATGGCATTTGCAAAGTACCAGGGAGTAATTAGATTTTGATAAATAAATATATATATATATATGTGTGTGTGTGTGTGTGTGTGTGTTTGTGTACATGTTTGTAAATGGATATATATATATATATATATATATATATATATATATATATATATATATATATATACACATAAGTATATATAATGAATTTTCCGATACAGAGGGATGAGGTTGCTAACCCCAGTACCCTTCTCCAACTTGGCAGTACCGTGCCACTACAGTCACCTAACCCCCAGGCATCTGGATATTTCTTGAGAAGACGAGACAGAAACTGAAAAAAGTCTTGGCTAGACGGATCAGAGAAAGTTTCGGAATAAAAGGGTATTAGTACTCAGGACATACTATAGTAGATTCACATCAATCGTGCATTTGATGCCTAGGCCAGTCCCTTACAACGCTCCTGATTACTTGTTGATAAGCTAATGACAGGGCTGGAAACTCTCAGTCCCTCTCGAAAGTTCACATAGGCAGGATGTATGTTCCACCGCTCCTGAGGGATACGTCTTTCCTCAGGAGCGGTGGAACATACATCCTACCTATGTGAACTCTCGAGAGAGACTGAGAGTTTACAGCCCTGTCATTAGCTTATCAACAGCCAATCAGGAGCGTCGTAGGTGACTGGCATAGACATCAAATGTACGGCTGATGTGAATCTACTATAGATAGAAGTAATTGCCTTCATATGCATAAGGGTCTCGATGTGCTGCTCATGGGACTTCTGTGTAGATGTGTGGAACAGCTAAAGTTGTGTAAGGTGCGTATGTGGGTGACTGCTGCCTCGCTTTAAAGCCCATTTGCTCATAAAGGCCCGTGCAGTAAATTGAGTACCTGGTAGTTTATCGAGTGTTGTGGGTTATTGTTTGGATGGAGAACAACAACTTTTAGCTGAGAATCGGAAGGATAAAGCCATGTGAAGAAGCCAACCATTCCTTTAGGTATAAGAATGATATTTAGTTTTACTTACGATTGTATGCATGTGTATATACTATATATATAAATTTTTATCACATCACCGTGATTCATATAGTACATGCATTAAGCTACATGTGTCCTCTAGTATCCAATTCGCTGTACCTCGGCATTAATATATTTTCATATATTTTTTCCGAAGGGGAGTATTTTAGTTGATAATAATTTCGTCCTCTCGTGGGTTCGAACCAGCGCCCAGCGACAGAGGAGAACTCAGGACTTCAGTGACGTTATCGCAACCCACGAGAGGACGAAATTATTACCAACTAAAAAATTCCCCTTCGGTTAACATATATAAAAATATATTAATTCCGAGGCAGAGCCAATTGGATATTAAAGGACATACTTAATGCATACTATATATATAAATATAAACATATCTAACGTGTATATATACATGTACATTTTATGTATGTGCGCGTGTGCGTGTGTGAATGTATATGTAATGTGTATATTTATGTATATGTGCGTATGCAGACATAGATAGATAGATAGATAGATAGATAGATAGATAGATAGATATTTTTATTGACCACAATACAAAATAATATGAATTTTACAAAGAGTATTTGGTCCAAATTACAAAATTAAGTACAGTAGATTTTGTACAATCTCTTATACAAACTAAATGAATTTCTATTACCACATATAATTTTGTACTAAAACAAAACCAATTTAACCATACGCCTTCAACAAGTTCCTGTAATTGCATTTTACACATTATAATAACGTGTTACATTCAATACAAGGAAAGAAGCTTATGTACATACATACTTTAATGTAATGGCCCAATGAACAGCGAATTCTTGGGGAACGCCGGGACGCATCTCTGCGTCCGGGACCCAACCCTTGTCTTTTCCCAAATGACAAGCGTTTACCCGTCTGCGAATCCAGTTAACGTCCAATCACTCTGGCAGGCAGCATTATTGATGTCCATCGCACGACCCCAAAGCACCAAGCTAGGATCTCTCCTACTCTCTATCTCCTCCTCCTCCTCCTCTTCCTCCTCCACCTCCTTCTAGGTCGTTCGTGTAGGGGAAAAACACATACGCACACACACACACCACATTCGACTTGCGTGGGGGAATAATCGTTGTTTAGCCCAACAAAGCATTAGCAACCTGCGAACACTCCACAGGGGCGGCTGGCTGTGATTGGGGTTTGCTGCTGCTGCTGCTGCTGCCGATGCTGTTTGGGGGATTGTGGCTAGCGGGGGAGGGGTGGGGAGGGAGTCTGGGGGTGGAGGAAGGGCCGGTACAAACAACGTAGGGGGGTCTCAGGGAGGGGTTCGAGAAAAACAAGTTAACCTTCGCCATGTGGGGGAGGTTGACCCTCCAGAAAATATTTTCACACTGTGGTTGAAGAGGCATCGCTCATCCAGAATTCTTACGGATGGCCCCAGGGTGAGAACTTTAGGGCTGACTTTTGGAGGTATAGAGGTTCGGGCGAGGCGGTCTTTCTTGTTTTAATCATAATAATAATAATAATAATAGTTTTATGCAAACAATCCATTAATAGGAATATATTAACCTCCACATAAATAAGTTATCATGAAAATCATCAAAGAAAGCCAGAGGTATAATTTTTGCATCTCTTGAACTGAATGTAGATGTTGACACTAAAATGTTATTTTTACACACTAATACTAATAGCGAGGACTAAGAAAGTGATAGTACTTAGCCTGAATGTGAATATTAGCGATTTGGAAAGTGAGTAGCACGGGTTAATTTAAAGAAAATACGAGAAAAAAGAAGTCAGATATCCCAATTACAGCCATTCAAGGGACCAGTTTTTTATCATCACCTCGAGTAATTGTTTAGTTGAAATTTCTGTTAGTAATGACCTGCTTTTGTCATATCATTGTTTGTTTTTGCAATTGTTGTTTAGGTTTTCACTGGTAATCTATTTCCATTGGTATATAATGAGAAGCATAATTCATTATTCATTTTTACTCTCCATAACGATCTAAAACGACTCTCTCTCTATCTCTTTCTCTCTCTCCTTTAAAAATAAATTCATAACTGATGGTCTTTCATTTAGAAGATCGGAGAACTTGAAGTTGATATGTTTGATTTTTAGAACGCCAATATATATATATATATATATATATATATATATATATATATATATATATATATATATATATATATATAATATATATGGTGGCGTTCTAAAAATCAAACATATCAACTTCAAGTTCTCCGATCTTCTAATGTGAAAAGACCATCAGTTATGAATTTATATATATATATATATATATATATATATATATATATATAGTATATATACACACATGTATATCACATACATATATGTGTGTTTCTGCATGTGCGTCCGTGCGTACTTTTATGGATATAAATGTGTGCGCAAATAATATACGTACATAGATGAACTGTATTATAGTTAGCATTTCTGTGGCGAACCTCTCCAGCCAGACTGACAGGAAAGTATAAATTTTATCTGCTATATTATTGTTAGTATAGCTTCAAAGCCCAAGGTACTTTGACCCTTCGCGATCATCCTCTTAATCAAATAGAGAGAGAGAGAGAGAGAGAGAGAGAGAGAGAGAGAGATGGTCCCAGGGAACAGAGGGCGTTTCAGTTCTCACCCAGTCTACCCCCTTCCCCTCCTCTCTCCCCCTCCCCCTGCACAACAGGCCCGTCATTTCATAATAAATCTCGCTGCGGCAAATTATCCTGGCTCGAGCACACTCATAAGAGGTCGATCGAACCGATTCGACATTAAGCAAATTATTAACTCTAAGAGCAGCAGATCGTAGCGAGTGTGGGAAAAGGTCGGAATCAGAAAAGGGGGAGAAAGAAAAACTGAAAGTCTTTGGTTGGTGAATGACCGTCCAGTCGAAGTCAGCTAGTCACCCGTGATGCGGAAAGGGAGCTTTGTCCAAAAATGGTGGAAAAATTAAAGAAACCAAAAATTAGATTAATAGAATCATTTTCAGTTACATTACAATCGATCATTTACTTTGCGTAATTTTGCAATCTTGGAGAATCTCGCTTCATCACCTCTATATAACCAATTAAAAATTCAAAAAAATTAATGAAATTATGAAATAATATTCTCCATATACTACTTGGAGGATTTGTTCGGTCGCGAGGATTTATGCTATGTGAATTTCATTGTCTTAAGAATTTAGATATTGAATCTATGCTGCCATAGAATTTAAGTATTGAAACTGAAACGAAAATTTATACAACTGATAAAAATTTATTCTCCAACAAGAATTTTTTCAGACATTGATGTAGGCATTGGAACTTATATCATCACGGGAATTTAACTATACCGCGAGAATTTATTAGAAAATATATACTACCGCAGGAGTTTATACTAAAGCCCTAGAGTTTGTATTTATACTGAAACGAGAAATCAAACTGTCATTTCAGTTAATACTGCCACTAGAATTTATACTGCCTTTGGAATTCTTACTCTCAAGAGAATTTATTCTACCGTGAGAATTTCTACGGTCATGAGAATTTATACAGTCATACGAATTATTACTGTCATGTAAAGTTATATTGCTTATGAGCCTACGAAAATTTATGTAGCTGAAATAACTAATTCTGCCATGAAAATATATAGTCTTGAGAATTTATACTCCCCGGAAATTTTGCTGGCATGAGAATTTATATACCTTGGAAATTTACAGAAAAATAAAAATTGAAAATTTATTCTACCACAGTGATTGATAGTATTATGAGAATATTCCTGCAACTGGAATTTATGCTGCCACAAGAATTTGTACTCGTATAAAAGTTTATACCTCCACAGGAATTTTTGATACCTAGAGAATTTTGCCATGCACGATTATTTACGTTACTGAAATTTATACTGCCATGAGAATTTACATTGACAGAAAGATTTATACTCCCTCGAGAATTTTTTTCTACCTCCAGAATCTATATTATTAAGAGAATTTACTTGTCATGAGGATTTTTGCTGCTATAGGAATTTACACTCTGATAAGAATGTACTCCGATAACAAACTTATACCGCCACGAGAATTTATAATGCCAAGAGAATTTATAGCCGTATTGGAGTATACAGTCATGATCATTTCCATTGCTGTGAAGATTAATAAAGCTCCAAGAATTTTGTACTACCATAATAATTTCAATTACTATGAGAATTCTTCCTAACACTAGATATACCATGAGCATTTTTACTCTTGTGAACATCTATGCTGCCATAGAATTTATGCCGACAGAAAAATGTATAATTGACACAGGACTTTATCCTGCCGTGAAAATTAGCTCCATTGAATTTATTATACAGTCGTTAGAATTTATACTATTGCTGTGGGATATAGTGGTACTGGAAAGCCAGGATATAAGTATTAATAATTATAGTGCAAACTGTTATGCGATGGTGCGCGAGGGTTCGAAACTGCTTGCGGTTTTTTGGGAAGATATGAATTTTCTTCCTGCCTCTATTTGTATGTATTTGGAGCGTTCAGCTGCAAGGTCTGCTATGTAACGAGATGCTTCTGACTGTAGTAGTTGCGTTACCATTATTTTCTTTAGATTTGTATGCATATTCGCGGTGAACAAATGAATTCTGATTTGTTTCATGTTGGCCATACTGCTTGTATGAATTCTCACGAGATCTATTCAGGGCAATTCGTCTTTTCATGCGTTTGTATGTATGTATGTATGTATGTATGAATGTATGTATGTATGTATGTATGTATGTATGCATGTGTTTGTTTGTGTTGTCATAATATTCATTTTTCGGTGGAAATCTGTTTATGGTTTTACATAACTACCAATATTGTTTCCTTAAAAAATGGGTAAAATATATTCATAATTATGCAAGTATGCTTATGTATATGTATATCAGTGTTTCAGTTGTGTGATTAGATACTAAAGTTAGAAAAGAAATCTGCTACTAATTATTTTATGAAGAGCATTTCCAGGATTGTCATTGGTTAATTATTTAGTTTTTTTTTTCAGGAATGCAAGTAAGAGTGCTTTCCGAAAAGCACATTTTATTTCTTTAACGATGATTATGACTTGACGGAAATACTGTCATGTTTCCTTGTGTTTATGTATCCAGTGTTTTAAATGTATGATATTAATGGCAACAGATAAATATTTCGTAGCTAATATACAGTTTATGAGTAGCTAACAAAAGTAGATCAGAATACTTATCAAAGTATAAAAAGAAAATAGGATGTTTTCGTATAATAGTGATTATACTTCAATTTTCAATTGCATGTTAAAAAATTAAATATTGCACCAGGCAAGCAACGTTATATTTTAGAGTGAAGTTATATTTTTCGCAGAATATGTAGCAACTGTAAGTAATTTTTCAATATGGTAACTAGCTATTTTCACTACTAGTGTGTAACAAACTAATATTAAAAAATAAGGAATGAAAATACCTGCAAATCGATAGCGTTAAATCAAACATTATTATTATTATTATTATTATTATTATTATTATTATTATTATTATTATTATTATTATTATTATTATTATTATTATTATTATTATTATTAGTTTTGTTAAAAATTATTGCTGAAGCAGTGTAACCATTTTTAACAAAACTTGTCTACAGAGGGTCTCCTTCCGAAATATTATTATTATTATTATTATTATTATTATTATTATTATTATTATTATTATTATTATTATTATTATTATTATTATTATTATTATTCGTTTCTCAGTTTTTCCACATAGTTGTCTTTGAAATCGGAATAAGCTGATACTCTGAATATTTTATAACGTGAGGTATTATGTCATATTTCCATATATATATATATATATATATATATATTATATATATATATATATATACATAAATATTTTACCTGAAAGGTAAAATATTTACCTGTACTAAATGAGAACATGTGTTCATTTCCCGTAGACTTTTACCTATCTTCATGATACTTATTCTTGCAATGTTCACGGACACATTGTCCCGTTTATCCATTTAAATGCACTGCATACAGATGTATGCAGAACACACATTTTTAGCCGCGCATGAATTTGTTTGTAGTTATAATGTAAACGGGAGCTAAGGTTTATTTATTTTTTAGGTCGATTTAATAGAAACAAATATTTCGCTGACGTTGAATTTCCGTCCCTGCAATCAACACCTGGCCGACACCAATAACACCGGCGGCGTATCACATCACAAAACACACGCGGACGTAAATCAGTCCAAAACGTCTGGTCTTTCCCGTTAGGAATTTCGACAAACCCATTTTCGACCGATAAATCAACGATCGAAGCCACTCGGGCCCCCGTAACCTTCGTTATAGATCACTTAAATCGGTGTTCAACATCAAGTGGGTGGCCTATCTTATTTAAATCAGTCCAGCCATAAAGTATTCATCGTTGCATAAGATTATCATCGGCGTTTAGCCTGGCCGATGCATAGATCACTTGCGTCAGCGGCCTCAAGATTCCATTAGGACGTCTCAGCAATGTAAATCAATGTAAATCCTTTTAAATCAAGTCGTAGACGAGGCAGCTTCTTGTATAGAGATGAACGCGTCAACCTGGACGCTCACAAAACAACGCGTTGCTGCTGTTAGTTTTTACGTACTTGGACGGCTCATTTTTTTTTATTATCTTTCTTTCTAGTTTATGCTACGTACACAAATAATTTCAACCGGAGTTCATGGAACCTTCATAAGAATTCACGAATAAAAAAAATAAGCAAGGTGAAGTGAGACATTATATATATATATATATATATATATATATATATATATATATATATATAGTATATATATATATATATATATATATATATATATATATATATATTATATATATATATATGTATATGTATGTATGTATATACTATATGCATGCATATGTATACATGCATGTATATGCATGTATGTATATATATACATATATATACATGTATGTATATATATATATATATATATATATATATATATATATATATATATATATTATATGTATGTATGATATATATATGCATAATATGTATATTATGCATGATATCATGTATGTATATATGTACTATATATATGTATATGTATATTATATATATATATATATATGATATATATATATATTTATATATACATATATGTATTATATATCATATATATACTCCATATGTCTATGTCTTTGTATATAATATTATAGGTATATATTCTACGTTTAATTTATATATAGATATATTATTATATATCTATATTATATATTGGTCCTCACTTCCCTTCGCTTTTTTTTTATTTGTGAATTCTTATGAAGTTTCCATGAACTCTGGTTGAAATTCACATTACTAGGACAGATATCCGAAGTCTGGAAAAAAAACAAAAACAAAAATAACTGTTATATTGCTGCTGTTGTTATTTTTGTCGCGTCATACTGGAACAATAAAGCTTTTGCAAATCGATGACACTGAATATCGAGGAAATTCTGAATTGCAGTTTTTTTTAGCTGTTTTATTACAATTTTTGGGGGAACTGCCGTTTGTGGTATACTGTACGCAGATGACGAAGTGAGGGATATAGGAAGAATTCGAGTTATTCTCATCTCTCTCTCCTCTCTCTCTCTCTCCTCTCATCCTCTCTTCCTCTGTCCTCCCTCTCCGCTCTCTTCTCTCTCTCTCCTCTCCTCTCAAATCCCAAAAAACTCTTTAATCATATCTTTGATTTATACTAATGATAGAGTGGCGTGAATTTGTAGGTTTCTGTAACTAGTTGATGTATTTACACGTAATAATAATAATAATAATAATAATAATAATAATAATAATAATAATAATAATAATAATAATAATAATAAGAATAATAAGTAAATAGGCAAAAGTGATTTCATTACATATGCCTATGTGTTTCATTCTCATTATCTAATTCGTCATTATTTAGCGTTTTAATTCCTCATTTAAAAATTTAATTAACGTAATTTTCGTTACGATAATTGCCATGTAAATTTATTTTAATTATGAGAGGAGACTAACCCAGCATTTAAATCATGGCTTGAAATTGAAAATACACATGACAGTGGAAATCTAGTCTTTGATTTCATTACGACATTCTCGGCGGTAGATCGCGAGATGGAAAGGCAGTGACATGCAGTCACGATAAACGATAAATAAGGCTTTAAGTAGAGGTTTTGTTGCTCGACGAATATTCGAGCAACCGTCATCATTAGGAAACTAAAAATGTGCCGAAGTTTCTCCGGCTTAATCGAGTTTTCTGTACAGTGTATAATCAAAACCGGTGGTCTCGATATGATGCTGTAGGAATCGCTACCCATGAAACTATAACCACTGCCCGCTGGTGGCCTGGTCTATATCGTTGCCAGACGCACGATTATGGCTAACTTTAACCATAAATAAAATAAAAACTACTGAGCCTAGAGGGCTGCCCTCTAACCTCAGTAGTCTTTAAGATCTGACGGCGGACAGACAAAGCCGTCACAATAGTTTTCTTTTACAGAAAACTAAAATGGTTTGTGAGGCTATTTGTTGGCTCCTCAATTTCCCAAGGGCGTCCATCTTTGAAATTTCACTCGCGTAACTATTGTATATGATATGAGCATCAGTGACTGTTCAGGTAAGGGCGCCTGACACCCTTAAATAAATCAAATCGCTCGTCGTCCATTTTAGCTCGCAAATAAACAGCGCACCCGAACTTGTTACTGTTGCGAGAAGAAGCAGCGAGAGGAGAAGGAAAAGAGGGAGAAAGGAGAAAGAATGAGAATAGTAATGAAAAGAAGAATAGAGAAGAGAGGAGATGAGATGGAGAGAGAAGAGAGAGAGAGAGAGAGAGAGAGAGAGAGAGGAAAACACAACAAAGTTACTGTTAGGAGAAGAAGCTGCGAAGGGAGAAGGAAAAGAGGGAGAAAGGAGAAAGAATGAGAATAGTAATAAAAAGAAGAATATATATATATATATATATATATATATATATATATATATATATATATATATTCTCTCTGTATATATATATATATACAGAGAGAGAGAGAGAGAGAGAGACACAACAAAGTTACTGTTGGGAGATGAGGCGGCGAAGGCAGTCGGAAAATGGAGGAAAGAGAAAGAATGGGAAAATAATAAAAAGAAGAAGAAGAAGAAGAAGAAGAGTAAGAGAGAGAGAGAGAGAGAGAGAGAGAGAGAGAGAGAGAGAGAGAGGAAAAAACAACAAACCGGGCCATCCCCACCAGGCGCTCCACGACCATTCGTCTGGTCGTAAATCACGCTCTAGCTGTCAATCAAAGTTGACGTGTAGCCGATCATAGCGACCCAGGCTGGCCCCAACATAGCCGGTTTGGCTCGAGCTTAATTCTATCCAGGACTTAGTCAAACAAAGAGTCAATTTTGTGTAGGTCTTTTCCTATGTGTGTCTGCGCTTCTTTTTTTTCATTAATTTTATTGTCAGCGAGAGACTTCCGGTACTCGATAAGAATCGTCTAGATAATAAAGAAATGACCATTATTACTCTTAATTTTAATAAAACACATCTCTCTACTTTCGTTTCTTGGAGAAATTCAATTTCTGTATGACATACTCTTATGCTTAATATCAAACATATTGCATTCAGTTATTCATATTTCATTCCATTTTGCATTTTTATCCCAAAAAGGAAAACCTTAGCCATGTCTGTTATATAAATACAGGCGCAATGTGTTTGTATTGTAGAATTCAAGAAACCAGAAAAGCTGTCTTGCTCTGAAACCAATACCTCAAGAGCTATGAATGTCATCGTACTGTGATGAATACCCCCAGAGGATAAATTATCTTCATGAATAATACGACTTGAAGAACCCATATCTGCGGTTCCAGAATGCTTAGCAATCAGTTATGAATAATATGGAGGTTAGGTCATTTTTAGATGTAATTGGATACTTAGTCAACAAAGGAGGTAACTGGACCTGAAAATATATGCTTCACACTATAAATAATAAAAGGTAAAGTAAAAAGTGTAATGAAAGATATGGCGGCTAGATACTTTTAAAAGGCACGGATACATAATAAAAAGATGAAGAGAGAGAGAGAGAGAGAGAGAGAGCATAATTATGCTTCCAGGCTCCAGGAGTCGTGATGTCTGTAATGCAAATTGTATTCCTGCTCAAGTTAAAGAGAAGTGTTGATAGGGAGTTATTAAGATGTCTGGTGGCAAGGAGAAGAGTATTTGAGGCAAGACAAACTGCTTTTCTTTTTTTCCTTTTTTCCTTTTTTTTTTGCTTTCTTTCGAGCGTGGGGGGAGGGGGGCGGCGAATTGGCATCTCTGGTCTTACTCGTTATTGAAGGCTGATGTTTTCTGCGTTTGGGAAAAATGGTCGTGGTAATTGGGTATTTGTTGTACCATGTTTTTTTTTTTTTTTCCTTATTGGTTTCTTACATGACGATGAGTTGCAAACGCCTAAAATTCCTAAAATTTAGGTGGGTTAAGGTATTGACAAAAATTATCTAGACTTCTAATACAGGTAATATATGCTAACTAAAATGTCCGTGATTTTCAAGTTATCGCAACTAATTGGCAAGTATTTAAACCTCAATAAGATATTATCAAGACGCCGTAGAGATAATTTATGCGGCCGTGGAATGTGAATGTGGGTTCCGGCTATACGTTAAGTCAATTAGCCAGAATAGAGGGAATTTGGCAACTCTGATGGAGGGAAGTAATCTCAGAAGATGAGGTGATATTAGGTCAGGGGTGAATCCATTATAGACCTTTCACTACTTGGGATATCGGATGACAGTTTTTTTTTTTTCTTTTCTGGTTAGTCTTTTATCACATTGAGATTTATTTTCATAGACTAAAGGTTTATTTTCGAAATGTTTTTATTTTTATAACGAGGCTTATTGATGAATATAACGATTAAACTGATGATTAAGACAAAATCCATTCGTGTTTTTTATATCATGAGCAAGAAGCTTTCTGTTAATTTCTAGGTATATTAGGATAAGATAATCCTGAAGAATTTCACTCCCTAATCACAAGATAGAAGATAAAATCTTTCTTATGTATACAGAATTTATTCAGTCATGACATTCACAAAATATTTGATACTGCAGTACAATGTTTTATGTCATCTGTTAGTGACTGCTACAGCTTTTTTTATCTACAAGAGAGAGAGAGAGAGAGAGAGAGAGAGAGAGAGAGAGAGAGAGAGAGAGAGAGAGAGAGAGATAAAATTGTCACGAAATCCATGGTGGCCGGCTGACATTGTTGGCGTCAAAATTTTTTTCCAAATAACATTTGTCTTACAGTACTGCGATTCTCATTCCATTATTGAAATTGATGCTTTAAAAACCTATGGAATTTAAAAGAGAGAGAGAGAGAGAGAGAGAGAGAGAGAGAGAGAGAGAGAGAGAGAGAGAGAAACAGCCTTTGAAAATTGAGGATTACCCAATTATTTGGATATGAAGAAACAATTACATTTGACATGACGTTGATTCCGCAATTATGATTGGGCTTCAATGAAAATGTTGATAGTCTAAACTTTATTATATGAGGTCCAGAATCTTGAATTTTGCCTATTATATTTACTTCAAGAAATTTTATTTAATGTCAAGTTGACTTTCTTGTTCAATTTTATTCTTGTTTAAGCGTGCTCTGCTAAAACAGGAGAGTACTTGAGTGTTACGTATTCTCGTTAATCATAAGGCTTCTTAACAACGTTTTTAAAAATCCATCACGAATCAAGTAGAGTATTTTCGAATTCAGTTAATATTTTATTGATTTCACCTAAATTCAATACAAATGTAATGGACGGCACATCAAGTCCGTCATGTTTCACAGAAAACTTCTGAACGCGGCCTGTTATGACGAGATTTAACCTACTCTGAAATTTTAACACATTTTGTCCAGACCAAACCGACTCTTGAAGTCGATCATACGTCATCATTCAACTAAACCTTTCTCAGAATACTTCGGCGCAGCAATCACCCTTTGATAGCACTGACCACGCCCGTATTTGCCACGTCATAAAGACAGCCCACGCCCATTTCTGACTCTCACCTTCCTGTCACGCCCTCGTCTAATTTTATGGCGCAAAGTTCGTATGAACATTTTCCGTTCAACATAAATATAACGGGACTCCCCCCTTCGGAAAAATGGCCGGGAGGCTGTTGCCGGTATTCCTTTGTGCTTCATATTCTGAATCTTACGGTGGGACATTGCTATTCCTTTTCTTCTTCTTCTTCTTCTTCTTCTTCTTCTTCTTCTACCTTGAGTGATTTAGGGGAAATTTTCTGCACAGAAGTTGTATCTATCGTTATGCAGTTTCGGAATGAATGATTGGGAAAGCAATTTTATTCTTGTCTTTTTTTCTAGAGCAATAGTTTGATGTAAATTATATTATATATATATATATATATATATATATATATTATATATATATATATATATATATACATATATATATGTGCGTATATATATGTATATATATATGCATATATATTTATATTTATATTCACATATGTATACACAAATGTATGTATGTGCGTATATCGTTTATGTGTGGTATTCGTGTGCGTGTTCTATTTTTGTCTTGTTTTCTCTAGAGACATCTGATGTACTCGTATATCGGTCTATCTAGCTATCTATCTATATGTATATATATACATATATATACATAATTATATATATTGTATGTATGTACATATATAAATGTGTTTGTGTGGGTGTGTCTGTATGTCTGTGCGCGCGCGCGCGCTTACGTGCGTGCGTGTGCCTTTAAGAAATGAATGTGTCAGGGCACGTTTTCTGTTGCAAACGAGCTGAAAATATGTTTATGCAAGAGCCACATACGAGGGGCCGAAAAGAGGGTTACGACTCCAACAAACTATCTGCAATTTCTAGGAATCACAAGCAATAAGCTTATTAACGAGCATTTGCCTGTTATTTCCAATGATGTATTTTCAAAAGGAACCACCTACGGTCATATATGTATATTTATGTAAGTATGTGTATATATATATATATATATATATATATATATATATATATATATATATATATACATTTGTATGTATGCACATATGTATACATATACGTACATATATTTATATACATATTTATATGTATATATATTTGTATATATAAAATTATGTATAAATCTTCGTCAATTAAGTAGATCTATAATAAAAAAGTATTTACTCGACTGCAAGATGCCTGTGTTTGCTACACCCTATTTTTATAGCACATTTTTCTTTCAGCGTAATGCTTTTTGATTTTATGCCTTTAAGAGGCGTGTTTCTGCGTTTTATAAGATATAAGCCCTATTCAAATAGCTAAGATAGAAATGTTAATGAATTACTTATGAATTGTTTATGCTATTTCATGGTGAATCAATTAAGGCGATGTTTTCCTACAAAATATTCTATCTATTTGTAATTGGCTAGTCGTCGAATTATCGGTGCCAGTTGCGTTAGTTTTTATCAGATTATTAAAATTTATGTTTTTTCAAAAAAATGTTTCGTTGATTCCGGAAAGTTAATCTCATTATGATATTCATTTATCTTTGAGAAAGTCAGGACGTCATTTTAGTTGCGAAATGCAAAAAAAAAAAAAAAAAAAAAAAAAAATGAGAACAATTAAAAAAAGGAACAAGGTTGAAGTGAACGCCTTCTCCTTTTTATAAAAAAATAAACTTTATCTTTTTTTTAAATAATATTTCGTTGATTCCGGAAAGTTAATCTTATTATGCTATTCATTTACCTTTGAGGGTCATGACGTCATTCTAGAAGCAAGGTGGAAAAAATATGAGAACAAATAAAAAAAGGAAAAAGGTTTAAGTGAATGCCTTCTCATTTTTATAAAAAACTAAACTTTATCTTTTTTAAAAAATAATATATCGTTGATTCCGGAAAGTTAATCTCATTATGCTACTCCTTTTTCTGTGAGCGAGTCATGACGTCATTCTAGATGCAAGGTTAAAAAAAATGAGAAGAAATAAAAAAAGGAAAAAGGTTGAAGTGAAAACCTTCTCGTTTGAGAGCGTCTTTGCGCCGTGGCATCTGTAGAGAACTGCACTCGGTCTCGACCACAAGCCATCTATTTATCATTGGTTCCCATTAACCAACCAATTATTTACGATTATTAAACTACCCATTGTAACCTTGTTTTCGGTCATGTTGTCTTAAGAATAATGTTAAGTGCCGGGTGTCATTAACTGGGCAGATTGGCAAACCCTTAACTTTCTTCTGAGTGCGAACACACCAATGGACTGCGCCGGTTCGCGGCGCTGATTTACACCCCTTTCGTGTTTTCAGTTTAGTTATGACCTAAACACCTGTTCCTTATCGGTCTGTCTGTGTGTCTGTCTGCCACCTCTGCCACGTTGGTTTGGCTTCGAACGGGAGAATGAAAGGAGAGGTGTGTTTGTGAGAGTGTTTTGCTTTCGCGATGTTCTGCTTGCGTTTGACCTTGAGAATATTTTTTTTTTCATTTTTCGTTGTCGTTTCATGTACACAAATGCGCTAATTATGAGAGCTCGTACAACATGGGAAAGTTTCGAATGTAAATTGGCTGGTCTAGCCGCTGGCGCGACGCATGTTTTCTGTTAAGTTATTAAGGGGTTCGTGGACTGTAACGGCGTGTCGCGAAGGTTATATAACTTCTTTTGCCTCCTATTGTATGTCTATCTATACAGGTATCGGTTTGGGGTAGCTTTAACTTTATGCAGTCCAGCGCTGTTGCTGTGATGTTTAGCAGTTTTCTATTTCCTACCTTCATTTTTGTGTGTGTGTGGGTGGGGAGGGGGGGGGGGGGGGAAGGGGGGGGGGCGTGCGGCCACGATGTGGACTTATCCTTCAAATTTCCTTCTAATGACTGAGCATTTTGTAGTTCAACCCCCCACCTCCACATATCCAAAAAAGGTCGAAATTCCGTCTTAGCATTCTGATCTTATATCGCTACTGTATATGAACCAGAAATAATCTTTGTGTAGTTTATTTTTGAGTAAATTCGTATGATAATACAAAATTCTTCAGCCCTCAAGCGCTCCTGCCTACCTCGTCAGGAAAACGGGACAGGACCTCATGAACGCTTAAGCATTATATAATGTTATAAACGAATGTATTGTACTTCAAAACAACTGCTCAAGGTCTTATTGTTTCCCGTATTAGTTAGCCGTGTGCTGTATTGCCATGTGTTACATAATCGGTATGAGTGTTCGTTGACGTTATAAGGCTATTTTAATCTAAAAAAAATTAAGCGTCGTATAATGACTTAGGCCAAGTATTTATGAATTAAAAGAACTTGAATAACCAGTTATGATTGACCTTCAAAAATCATCTGCACTTGAGGATCTCAAAGGAAAAATGTTTTATTTACAAAAGGAGAAATTCTTTTTATTGCAACTTTTCCGCTCGTTTTTCTTGACAGTTTTGCAAGTCGGATTCAGAGGAGACAAATAGTGACTCTTTTAGTGATGTAAACTTGCATAACCCGTGTGGCAGTTTGGCATCTCTGCTTTGAAGCATCTGTAGGATGTTGGGAAGACGCAGTACTTTGCCCTTTGGCTGGAAAATGCTGCCCACTTCAGCTTTGATTTTTAGTTCTCAGTAAAAGAAAACTATTGAGATGGCTTTGTTTGTCCGTCCGCATTTTTTCTGTCCGCCGTCAGATCTTAAAGACTACTGAAACTAGAGGGCTGCAAATTGGTATGTCGATCATCCACCCATCAATCATCAAACATACCAAATTGTAACCCTGTAGCCTTTGTAGTTTTTATTCTATTTAAAGTTAGTCATGATCGTACGTCTGGCAACTATATAGGACAGGCCACCACCAGACCGTGGTTAAAGTTTCACGGGCCGCCGCTCATATAACATTATACCGAGGCGACCGAAGGATCGATCTATTTTCAGTAGCCTTGATTATACGCTGTACAGAAAACTCGATGAACTTCGGCACTTTTCTTACTTGTTTCAGCAGATCCTATGCTCTTCAACCACTTACATTGTTTATAGGTAGCCGTATACTGTCCTTAGTTATCTTGTATTTTCCCCAGAATGTATTTCTTTAAGCTTGAATTCCTATAATGGCTACTGTAATTGTAGCATTTATTGGGAATCAGCTTTTCTACATTACTGATGTTTGATCATCCACTCTACACAAATTCGAAAAATCTTTGGTTACTACTTCTGATATGTAGTCCACAGATTCAGAAACATGCTTTGTATTTGTGTTTCCGAATTCCTGGTTTTTATTTCGCTTCTCCACAGCTATGTATCTACTGTAGTGTAGTCTTTCTTATCGTCATTCAGTCCACCGCAAATTAGTCAAATATCTGCAGTTATTCTACCGTGTCTTTCTAGGTAGCTGCCATTGTTTTCACTAAGTTTTTAAGTTGACCTTCCTTCTTCTGTTCTCTAGAGGGGTATGCAAAGCTTATCTCTCATGTTCATTATGCAGCAAAATTACGGCTGCTTAAGTGCCGTTGTAAAATAACTAATTTTCTGTATTGGTTCGGGACACTTTTAAAGAACCACTGTTGGTTGGACGCCTAACTTCAGAGCAATTGACCACTTCCTTTAAACATCACTAACTTATTTTCCTTATTCACAATCGCCCTCCAAGCTCTTTAGTTTGGTATTTTGGCTGTGCATTGTTCTAAATCTGCCACAGGATAGTCTGTTGACCTGCTTTTAGAAACTATAAATATAAGGGATATATTTTCTTTATTTAATATTTGATGTAACGGATGAATCGTAGAACACGAAGTAAAACCTGAGCAGTACTGTTTGATGACTATAGGTCACGTTGCTACACTGTTGTCGGGTAGTTAAATAATACCTTTGACTTACTATAACATTCAGTATGATTTAAATACTTTGATTTCGCTTATTCCATTGTTCCTGTGAACTCTTCTAAAGCTTTAAATTTTGCAAAACCAGGAATGTGCAGGGTAGCAACATCACATCCAGCAGTACACCCTCTTCTGGTAAAGATTTCAGGCGTGGTCAGTTGACTGGTTGACGTTCTTTTCATCCTAAGGGAGATGTAATTATGAGTTTGCTCTCAAGTTTTCTAGCTGCACATAACCTTAATTCTAAGAAAAGTTGGGCATTTGTTCCTTTTAGAATTATACCCTCATCTGCACACCCGCCTTTCATCCTCCCTCTTTATCTTTTGGTTAAAAAATAAAAAAAGAAAATGAGTGTCGATGCATCCTCAACACAGCGTCTACTAGGCCTAGCTTAGCGCAAGGTAGTGCTAGCTATCTAAGCACCACCGTCTCAGAAAACATCAGAGATCAAAAGATACAGATCACCGACACGATGTTTCCTTGCCTTCATGGCGCGTTTAAGTTTATTCCCTTGTTTTCAGGATGCTCTTTCTTATTTTTCATATAATAGGAGGAGACATTCCTATGCAAATGCGCGTTAAATACACGTCTTGCAGAACCTCCGAGTCATCCAGTATGGTATGATCCCATTTTCCCGCGTTTCTTTGCGATACCCGCGTATCCAATTACCAGCTTGCAGCCCTGTAATTTAGCCGTTGGACAACAGTAGTCAGTCTTCAGGGGGGTTTTTCCCAGGAACCCGGACCCAGCTCCCCAAACCACCCCGGCCCCAACCCCTTATCCATCTGCCTTGGAAGAACCAGTCTACATTCGGTCAACATGTCACCAATTATCTCGGAGTCCTTGCAACTTCTAACACGCTTCCACAACACCTTAAAAGGCCCCGAAGTGGCGGGAGAAGGAATACGTAACTCAACTGCAGGCGCATTGCTCCTTCGTCGAGTTCGTTGTGTTTAAAAAGAAATGATAAAAATAAGTAAAGAAAGCAGTAAATAAAAGCATTGCGTCTGTATGGTCATTCCTACATCAGAACGTAGAAGAACTATCAGTTCATCCTTTCTAGACTCAATAATCCGGCTTCTTCCATGAACTCGAAGGACTTGCATAAAAGAAGAAATAAAACAAGAGAATGGGTTAACTTCGGAGGAAGAAACAGGCTGCCCACTTTCTCCCTCTCCCCCCCCCCTCCCCCTTCCTCTCTTCCATCTCCCCCTCCACCTGCAGGAACCAAGGAAAATGAAACTTGGTCTAGAATACCAATGCTTGGCCGTAGAGGGAATGAAACTGCAGCCGAGCAGTTTGATTTATGGAACTGAATCTGGAAATCCAGACATTTTGTGATTTTTTTAGATGCCTCGTTACGTTTCCTGGTTCACTGTATTTCGTATGTAAGTCCTAATTCGTCTGGATAAGAGCTGTATATAAAGTCGTCATTTAGAAGAACGAGGAATTATAGAATGAGATGAGTTCTTTTGAACTCCTCATGAGACTTCATTTGTAGAATTTATTTGCATCGAATAGATTTCAGTAACCGAGAGCAAGCTGCCTCCTTTTCTTTAATAAAGCCAAACGCCCTTTTCTAGACCAGACCGGATGAAAGCAGTATGAGTGAAAAAGGCAAAAGTAGAAAGGAAAAGGAAATAAAGGAGGAATTCAACTTCGGAAGTAGAGATAAAGGTATCTCAAAGGAAAGCAGAGGTTATCAGTAAACCGCATGCATAAATTTCCATCGATTTACCAGTCTTTTGACCCTTCCTATAAAAATATGACTGTTTATGTCAGGAAACCATGAAATAATCATCTCCAGTTTTGTTATCCCATACAAAATAAAGTAACAACTCCCATTTTACTTTAATGATATATTTTCCTCATATTGTAGTTATTGGCCAGCATTCAAGCTAGTATAACTTCATTTTCCATGATTAGTCGTCTTTTATACTTCGACTGTGACCATAACCAATTGCATATTCTTTAAGGAGGGGGGAAGTTGTTCCCCTTGAAAGCTTAATAAACATTTTTTTACCCTTTTGTTTGTTCTCATATGGATACATACAGCATTCACTTTTCCCATTCATTGCTGCACTGTACGAAGGCCGTTCCTAGCATGCTGCTTGTTGTTATTCCAGGAAAACATGAGCCTTAGTTTTTGTTACTTATATTTATTCTTTGTATGTGTAATTGGTCACGTTTCATGACTTATCTAGATTTATTTTTCCTGTTTTCTCTCAGGTTTTTCATTTATTGGCTGGTGTTATGGGACTTTGTACTTATTTTGATGGTAATGGGAACAATTGTGTTGAACTTAGATAATGGGCCGAAGGAATTGATGTAAAATTTTGCATTTCCTGTTTGAATCAAATGTAATGTTAGTTGCATAGTTAATGGAAGTATACAAAATAGTGCAGCGCTGTGAGTATCAGGCCTCTAAAGAGAGAGAGAGAGAGAGAGAGAGAGAGAGAGAGAGAGAGAGAGAGAGAGAGAGAGAGGGGGGGGAGAAGTAAAAGTTCCTTGCTGAGTGCAACTTATATTTAAGATAGTTTAGATCACTGACCTGGAATTTCTTGGGTTCTTTACATAGAGAGAGAGAGAGAGAGAGAGAGAGAGAGAGAGAGAGAGAGAGAGAGAGAGAGAGAGAGAGAGAGAGAGAGAGAGGGAGGGAGAGAGAGTGCAGTAAAGGTTCTATGAGTACAACTTATATTTAAGATAGTTTAGACCTCGGACCTAATACCTCTTGGGTTCTTTACATAATACGAAAGGAATTTCAGGTGCTCGGTCTACTCTGACCTACGACACGCTAATTTGAGAGGTGTACTGACTCCTTTCACTCATTTATTCATAAGTGCATAATGCAGTGCTTTCATAAATGCATTCACTGCAGTGAGAGCTGCGTCATGGTGCGAGTGATGAATAGTGACACGAGTTGAATGGATAAAAGAACTGGGTAGTTCAGTGATATGATTTTCTTTAAACGCAGGAGTAGTTTACATAGGCTCTGTGGGATTCATCTCATAAGCATGCAAACATACATAAACTACACGTAATACTGCGTTCGTATTATGTGTGCGTATGTTTGGGTGTGTGAACCTTGCTTGCTCTAAAAAGAGTAAAGTCTGGCTCATTTCTATAAAGCGAAAATTGTTGGGGTTGCTTTATCGCTTACTCCGGGAGTAAGCGTAGGAACTACTTTGTTGTTGTTGTCTGGGTGTTAGAAAAGGTCTACGGAAAAGCCTAAAAAGGTGTGAAAAAGGTGTTTCGCGTTGAGTTAAGGATACAAGAATTTTAGGATAGGATATTTATGATTCATTTATTAGAATGCAAATGTAAAGAATAAATAATGTGTGTTAAACAGTACAGAAAAATTACCTCAAATAAAGTCTAGCGTTTTTATTTTAATTTTCGTTAGTCAAACAAGGCTCTATTTGACCGTAGATTTTAGCACATTATGATGTACATTATAAGTTAGGAATATTATGTTTACAACTTATATGTGAGGGAATAATCTTGCACGCATCCTGAGTAAGCTAGCAGACGAATCACGTCTTGTTTTTTTTCCAAAATGATCAATGCTTATCTGCCTAAATGGATAATCCTAATTCCTAGGGAACACAGAGAAAGACAGTAAAATCTAGGTTTTGTTGTCAAGTGAATGGAAAGGAGATTACATTTATTTATTTATGTATGTTTTTTATTTGTTTATTTTAACATTTACTCTCTTCCATTAAGACGCATTTCATTATAATCAAATTGCTGAATAAAATTATGAAATATTATGGTTAAAATATAGATGATTGTGTCGCCTTCCTTATCTCTTCCCTTCGTAAATCCATGAGGCAAGTTAATATTTTAACCCTTAGCCTAACAGTTGAGTTCTCTCTCTCTCTCTCTCTCTCTCTCTCTCTCTCTCTCTCTCTCTCTTTGGTGGTTAGTTGACTGCAGTAGAAAGTGGCATTGAATGTAGAGAGAGAGAGAGAGAGAGAGAGAGAGAGAGAGAGAGAGAGAGATTCTAAAATAGAACCAAAAGTTTGAATAATCAGTGCCCTGTCATATATATATATATATATATATATATATATATATATATATATATATATATGCATATATATATATATATATATATATATATATATATATATATATATGTGTGTGTGTGTGTGTGTGTGTGTGTGTGTGTGTGTGTATAAACACGGGAAGGTCATACCTCACCCAACCGTAATCTAATAATTTATTCATCATATATTCTCTCTCTCTCTCTCTCTCTCTCTCTCTCTCTCTCCTCTCTCTCTCTCTCTCTCTCTCTCTCTCTCTCTCTCTCTCAAAAAGAATAAATCTTTTGCGGGACTACTTATAATTTTTCTCGGCCTTGTAGTATGTACCCGGATAGTTAACCTAATAAATTCATTTTTAAAGTAAGGTCCTTTTGTTAGTTAAGACCGCCAATTAAGTCTTAATTTACGATGTAAAATTGTTAATTAGCTCTAATTAAACCTAATGATCAAGGGTTGGCATATTACACTTATTGTTTGTTTCTTTTGGGTATCCATTAGGAGGAAAATATGAGGTATGCAAAAGAAAAATAAAACTGTAAATCAACTGAAAGACTCATTTTACCATTATGAGTCTTCTTTTCATGCTTATAAAGTTTCATTTCATGTTTATAAAGTTTCATTTCATCTTTGTGAAGTTGTGATGAACTGATGAAGCTATGGAAGGTCATTTTGACGGTTTTCCATTCATTGACTGAAAAAGATGTGGGAAGACGTTCTCATTAATTTCAGTTAATCAACACGGAAGTTGTGGAAGGGATTTCCGACCAATTTCCAATCGCCAACATATGAAACTACGACAATAGATTTTGACAAGCTCTCGTATTGACAAACCGTGCTTCAGAGGGTAGTTGTGAAGAATTGCAGTCTATTGATAAAGCTGTGGGGAAAAAGGTTTGGCAGAATTTCCACTGATTGACAGAAAATGCTGTAAAAGGAAGCCTTGACAAGTTTTTATTCATCGACAGAATAAAGGAATTGTTTTTAAAGACGAAAAAGTTTCCGGCCATCAACAAACAAGGCTTTGGAAGGTAATTTTGACAAATATCCCTTAACTGACTGACAAAAGGAACTTTGCAAGGAATTGTAGACGAACTTCCTTTCATCAACAGACGAAGCTGTGGGAGTAAGATTTGACAAATTTCTATACATTGACAAAACTGTGTCTTTCATGAATTTTCGTTCATCTATATACATAGCTGTAGGAGGAAGTCATGACAAATTTCCCTCACTGATACACAAAGCTATGAAAGAATTTCAAACAAATTTCCATTCATCAACGTACAAAAGTGTGAAAGGAAAATTAGACGAATTTCCATTAACTGAGAGACAAAGCTGCTGAAGGATGCCTTGAATAAAGTTCCATTCACTTATAAACAAAGCTGAGAAAGAAAGGAGGCTTGTCTGGAAGGCAGAAGTGACACATTTCCATTCACTGAATGTCAAATTTGTCTAAGGAAGTTATGAATAACTGTTTAATCGACAGACAATGCTGTTGAAGGAAGTTTTGATGAATATCCAATTTTCACAGCTAAACCCGTGGAAGTGAGGTTTGGAAAATTTTCTTTCATCAACAAATTAAAGCATTGAAGAAAGCAGTGACGAATTTCTGTTCAACGACTGGTAAATTTATCATAAAAGCTTAAACGAATACCACAATCGACTGTTGATGGAAGTTTTTATAGATTTCCATTCATGAGCATTAAAAAGCTGTCGAAGTTATGTTTCGGAAAACTTCCATTCATCAACAGATAAAGCTGTGGAAGGAAACCTTGACGATTTTAGTACCATCGAAAAACAGTACTTTTGGAGGAAATCTTGATGACTTTCCATTTACTGACAAAGCTGTCGTAGTAAGTTTGGGCGAATTTCCACTCATCAGCAAACAAAGCTGTCGTAGAAAGTTTTAGCTAATAAAACCTGGACGAATTTCATTCATTGATAAAATTGCGGATGGAAGTTTAGGCATTTGATATCTGCCTTTAGACCACTGTCTCATTCTTGATTCATCTCGTGTGAACATGTAATGTCCTATCAGTTATTAAATGCCCATGATTTGGATAATACTTCAATAAGTATCTTCGGCTCACTCCCTTCGATTTACTACTATACCCAGTGATGAATGGGAAGAGAAAAAATACGTTACCTTGATCGTAAGTTTTGATAGAATGTGTGTTTGATGGAACTGATGTGCCGGTTGGATTCGATAAATGGGGACTGGGGCCTTGGAGGTTAGCAAGGAAGAGAGGTTCATGCTGTAGGAGTAATTGGGCAGTTTCCATGCACAGCACAGTACCCATGGCGCTTCTGAGGTCCTGCCCGCCGCAAGAATTATACGCCCTCTCTCCGAGCTCCTTCGTTGTTTGGGGGCGCAGATTGGTATAATTGCGCACACCTTCAGCCTAATTACCTGCAAGTTGACGCGCTGCAGATGCTCCCTCAGGATTAATGAGGACTTCCCGTCTCTCCCTCCCTCCCTCCCTCCTCCCTCCCCCCTCTCTCCTGCCAGGGATCCCCTTTTTAGGAAGGAAATCTTAAATCTCTTATGATACCACCGTCATCTCTCTCTCTCTCTCTCCTCTTTTGTCCTGCTTGCTCCTCCTCGTGCGTCAAGGTCCAGCGACCTGTGACTCCCCGGGCCAAGCTTTTGGTATACCCCCAAAAGCTTAATGATTTTATCACCACAACTGTTAACGTGGCGCGTTTCTCAAGATTTATATTCATTGCAGTTCTGTGATTTTCTATCAAATTTCGATTACTAGCTTTGACTAGTGTCCCGTTCGGGAAGGGCCCACGAGCAGTCCCCGGAGGAGTCACGACCACCGCCTCTAATGAGCCTTTGCCTAGAGGTCGATGTTGCCCGGCCGCGTCTCGTCGCCAGTAGCCCCTTGTAGCCTGGGCGTTGTGTAGGATTGTTTAGACAGTGTGGGTAGTGAGGTAATAAGTTGTAGCCAGGCCTCGCCGCCCCCCTGTCAACCCTGCCGTAATTCACGACCTTGTTGGGTAGGGTGAGGTTAGGGGGAGTAGGGAAGATAGTAAAAGAGGATAGAAAATTAGGAGGAGGTGATAATGATGGGAGGGAGATGAACAACTTTTGGGATAATGTAAAGGTTGATTACTTCAGCACTAAAGCAAGGATGAGAGAGAGAGAGAGAGAGAGAGAGAGAGAGAGAGAGAGAGAGGTTTACTTATAGAACGGAATACCAGAAAGAGGCTTCACTTTCGAGATGTTATAGATGTCTTTAGTAGCTGAACTTAAGCGAGTAAAGGATCTCTTTATTTCCATCGCGAATATTGCGAGATAAAACTTTAGGTGGAAAAATACTCATTAGTAAAATAACGGCCTGACAGACAGAGAGAGAGAGAGAGAGAGAGAGAGAGAGAGAGAGAGAGAGAGAGAGAGAGAGACAAACTTCATCAACATTTCAAAAGCAATTGGTTCATCATTTTGTTCATTCATTTGCTGATAGATTTCTATTCCCATAAACTTGAGTCAAAGACCCATAATCATCTACCCATCGAACGTTAATTTAAGGTAACATTTACAGGGTAAGAAAAAGGATTTTTACGAGCCCCTCAACCATACATTCATATTCGCGATGATGGCATTGTGGGGGGAAAAAAGCAATGAGGTGATTTTCTCACCTGCTCTAAAGTGAGTGACGTAGACAAATTGAATTTTGATAAATGTGTTTCTGAAGAACACGCGGGGAAATGAGCGAAGAATTTGCAGACGAATGCAATGTCTGGATTTAATATCCGAAGGTTAAATGAAAATTTATTTGGTGAATAGAAAAAAAATATGATTTCTTTTATTTTGAATTAGATGAGAAATGAATGAAGAATTCTTATTAGTGATGGTTGAAACGAGGATACATTGAATGATTGAATATGATAAAATACACTGAATAACTTCCACTTAAAAGTGAAATAAGGATTGCACTGCTCACTAAATATATATAGATTTTTCTGTTGATTATCCAATGTCTAGTTCACCGGCAAGGTTGAACGAGAAAAATGGAAACATTAGCATCGAATTTAATTAAGAAACAGTAAAAACAAAGAAAAATCAAACAGTACAAGAAATGCTGAATGGTACGGAGGAAATACCAACAGACAGAAAGATATAAAAGAATATATTACAAAGCATATACCTCTTTATGTTATAAGCAAACTAATATTGGTGCTAGAAATATGAAGGCTTAAAACTGACGTGTACAAGACTTCTCAGGAACCCCAGCTGTGGGCAATCAGACATAAAATATCACACCTGAACCTTATACACACCTGAACTTCACATTTGAGAACCTATTTATGAACCTCACTGGGGTTCTGTACGGGAGAAAGAGGATTTTGGAACCGCTCCCAAATTTTTGGCTGAGACCTGTAACCTAAAGGAAAATTTGATTAAGATTAGGAAAAATATATTAGTAAAATATATAAATTGGGATTAAATGAAAATGAGCGTATGATTGTATTTGTATGAAATATATTATATATGTTAGATATATACTATATATATATATATATATATATATATATATAGATATATATATATATATATATATATATCTATCTATATATATATATATATATATATATATATATATATATATATATATAGTATATATATGTATGTATGTATGTATGTATGTTTGTATGTATGTATGTATGTATGTATATTACACATCTGTTGTTCCTTTTTTACTCGACGTATTATTTTTAAATCTTAACTTTGACATAAGTTATTCCATTGCATCTTACGCGTAGTGTAAGATGCAATAGAATACGCATAATGTTCCTGAGCTGAAATATTATTATTATTATTATTTTTTTTTTTTGCTCTATCACAGTCCTCCAATTCGACTGGGTGGTATTTATAGTGTAGGGTTCCGGGTTGCATCCTGCCTCCTTAGGAGTCCATCACTTTTCTTACTTTGTGTGCCGTTTCTAGGATCACACTCTTCTGCATGAGTCCTGGGGCTACTTCAGCGTCTAGTTTTTCTAGATTCCTTTTCAGGGATCTTGGGATCGTGCCTAGTGCTCCTATGATTATGAGTACGATTTCCACTGGCATATCCCATATCCTTCTTATTTCTATTTTCAGATCTTGATACTTATCCATTTTTTCCCTCTCTTTCTCTTCAACTCTGGTGTCCCATGGTATTGCGACATCAATGAGTGATACTTTCTTCTTGACTTTGTCAATCAACGTCACGTCTGGTCTGTTTGCACGTATCACCCTATCCGTTCTGATACCATAGTCCCAGAGGATCTTTGCGTGATCGTTTTCTATCACTCCCCCAGGTTGGTGCTCGTACCACTTATTATTATAACGTTAGATCAAAGTAAAAACTTATTTTCTGTATTTCAGATTTGTCCCCCAAGAATAAAGAAAATTCTTTTAGGCTTATAGTTCACATTGGGTTATTTATCACTATCAACAACTGTGAGGTGTTGGATATCTGAAGTTCTTTCCATTCTAATGTTCCGATTTAGAGTTTGGCCTCACTGTCGTTCCAGGCCAATTTTTTTTAAACAAGTCCGAGATTACAGCATTAACTGACTTTCACATTTCATTGTAAAATCACTAAATGTCTTGAAAAGCAATTGAAATTAGACTGAAATTGTATCTCATGATTTGATGATTCTTACGATACATCGCACCTACATTCAAAAGATTCTTGTTATTTCAAGCAATTACTCAGAGTTTTTGAAATATCTAGGAACTAAACTCTTGTATTTACAATGCTTTCGATGAGAATATTTTGAATTTACAATAGAAATTGCATAAACGTGGGCAAGAACTGATAATAAATTTGAAGTCTTTTCGGTGACAAATAATAGAATTGTGTAAGACACGAACCCTACTTTGGCTTAAGAAGGTCCCGGCATGCAGAGGTTAGGAAGGACACCGAGCCCTAAATTGGGCTTGGAAGGTGGTCAGTGCGTGCCAGAAAGTGTAGGGAGGACAGTGCGCCCAAGGATGGACTCTGAAGGTAGGACATGGAACCCTAGGAATGTCACGGCTTGCGAAACAGGGTGAGGAAGGACATGGTGGCGTGGGTTGGCATAAGATCACGACATGCCGGACGGATTGGGTAGGACACTTCGCTCTAGGTCGAAGTAGGAAGGTCACTACATGGCAGGACAAGTTAGGAAGAACATGGTGCCCCATACTGGCCTAGCAAGGTTCCAGCATGCAAAGACAGGTCAGGAAGGACATGGAAGACATGGAATCCTAGAATGGGCTTGGAAGGTCACAGTGCACCAACAAGAGTTAGGAAGGACACGTTACCCTAGGTTGAGCTATGACGGTCACGGCATACCAGGCCTTGTTTGGAAGGACATGGTGCCCAAAGGTGAGCTTGAAAGTCATGGAGTGCTAGATCAAGTTAGGAAGGACATGAAACCCAAGTTTGGGTTTGGGGGGGTCGTCAACTATTTGTTATTATTTTCAAATGGCTAAATTTACTCTGTAGCTTTATTTTTTCATAATGATTTTTTCTCAATCAGAATTTATGGTGGTCACTTCCTCCACCTTACACATACGACCATGCTTACTAAGTTGATACATTGTGAAATGCATCAGGGATGCATCTGTTCATATTCGGTTTGATACCTTCGGGATACATTCTGAAATGCAACAAAATACATAAATCTTCCAGTGCATTATTTCAGTTCGTCTGTTATCTGTTGTCTAGAACTTTTGAGAACCCTGCTGTCAGAAAGCGCAGTGAGTTCTGTGTGGTGGTCGTTAGCCTGCTTGATAGAGTCACCCGATCTTGATGAGGGAATCAGTTGATAACACACCATGATCAGAAAACTCGATAAAGCCGTTCTGTCACTAATAAAAATAAAACAGTCTGTTTCCTTGAAGACTTGGGCCTTCAGAAAAAAAAGTGTACAGGAACAGGCTCGTTCCCCTTGAAACTACTGATTCTATGCTTGTATTATCTGTTGGTAGCGTAGGTGGTCAAGTGTTGGAGGTGGTATTACTGGTAACCCAGTTGTAAAAAAAAAATTCTACTTTTCATTCACATAATTTGGAAGTCTACCAATTCAGCTTTGTTGTTGTTCTCAAAATAAGTCTAGCTTGGAAGACGTGGTTGTTCAGTTAGTAGCACAGCCGAAAAACATACTTCTTTTACACTGACGAAAAATGCAGAGAAACGCAGTCTGCAGACAGTCCCTGAAGCCTATCTTAATTAACAAAATACGCTTCCTCTTCCTTCTTTTATAAGAAAACAGATGGCGTGAATGAAGGCGTCTGAATGACCACTGCCCATATTCCATGAATGATCTTTCTGACGGAGGCCCTGAGGCCAATATCATCACTAAAACAGTCGCCTTTCAGGGCACTGTTATATTAGCATCAGGATGACGTCCAGACGTCCAGATGGATATCATTAACCGACGTGTGTGTTCCTAAGCGGCCCAAATGTCCCCTAGTGAGGAGGGAAGAATTTGGAGAGTGATTTTTGTTTTCCTTAGGAATATGACAGCGGGTTTTTTTCGGGAGACTTTTTCATTTTGTTTCTTTCAACTTTTATTTTATATTTTCCATGTGGACCGGTCTAGGTAAGAGAGTCATTCCTCTGGTTCATCGAACTTCTAAGCAAAAGAGAAATGTTTCATGTTTCATTAGTTTTCAGCTATTGCGTTAATCATCCAGATTTATGAGGAGGAACAGGGAGTCTTCGATGTTATTGTAGAATTTTCAACCTCCTGATAAGTTTGTGACTATCAGTCATTCCATGTTCCATTCACGAACTTTTTCATCCTACAACGTTGCAGTTACTTCGACTGTCCATAAAGTTGATAATCAGCTTCGGAAATGCAATATACCTAACGTCAGCCTAATATTTGCACCAAACCAGTCACTCTTCTATCTAGAGAGGAAATGTGTAGGGTATATATATAATATATATATACCCTACACATTTCCTCTCTATGAGTTTTGTCATAAAGTTCCTCGCTGGACGAGTGGTTTGCGTGCACGCCTACCGATTCGGTGGTCGCGAGTTCGATTCCCCGCTCTGCCAACGTGGAATCAGAGGAATTTGTTTCTGGTGATGAGAGATTCTTTTCTCGATATAATGTGGTTCGGATCCCACAATAAGCTGTAGGTCCCGTTGCTGGGTAACCAATTGGTTCCTAGCCACGTAAAAATATATAATCCTTCGGGCCAGCCCTAGGAGAGCTGTTAATCAGCTCAGTGGTCTGCTTAAACTAATATATACTTTTATTTTAGTTTTGTCATAAGCTTTCTCTAGGTCTACGCATGCCACATAAAACTTTTTATTTTGCCTTTCATAGAAAACGCTTGAGCGACAAACCCTCTTTGCACTGTTCTTCCCCTATCACATTGTGTGGTAACTGTCTTACCTTCTCAAATCGAATTCTGCAATAGATAAATAGATGAATACAAATAATTTTATACAGACACGTGTATCTAATATTCCCAAAGTTTTATATTAATAAAATAATATATTAAATAAGTATATATATATATATAAATATATATATATTAATTATATATCATATATACTAATAATATATTAATACCTATATATATTATATATATATATATACATTATAGATATATATATATATAGATATATATATATATATGTATATATATCCTATATAATATATATAATATATATATATATACATATATACATATATATACACATATATGTATATATGGTATATATATGCACACACAAATGTGTATCTATACATGCATGTATGTACGTATATGCATGTGTGTGTGTAAAAGAGGGAGGCAAAGAAAGTAATGTCCTTGGCATCTTATTACCCTTTAGATTTTTTAATCCTACCAAGGCTTCCAGGACGTCTTATTCTCTGTACAGTCGTATAAAGTTCTTGTTCCTCATAAATCATCTGTGATCCGTCAAATCCTCCTGATGAAATCTTCGCCTTTTATTATTAGTTGTTCGAAGAATGCTTCTGTTTTGTTGTTTAATAACTCAAATGTTAACGCACCAGATCTATTATTATTATTATTATTATTATTATTATTATTATTATTATTATTATTATTATTATTATTATTATTGTTAGCAAACGGTTACAAGCTCTCGAAGTCAACTTCCACAACCCAGTATGTGAGTAAAGAGTGATAATATACTCTTAAATTCATATGAAATGAGAATATATAAAAAAATTTATCTTTTAACAACGCTGGAATTGTGTATGATAGAAAATTCATTCATAGATAACTGTCATAGTGCACATACTGTGTGTGGCTGATAAATGGGATTTATTACAACAGAATCTTATCACACACATACACACACATTATACACATACATACGTACATACATACATACATAATATAAATATATGTATATATATATATTAAGTATTATATATATATATATATATATATATATATATAGAGAGAGAGAGAGAGGAGAGAGAGAGAGAGAGAGAGAGGAGAGAGAGACGAGAGAGAGAGAGAGAGAGAGAGAGTCATGTGCATGTGTGCATGTATGTTTGCTTACATATAATATTTACGTATTCTACTCACCGCCATGTACTCATTTTCAGGGACAAGGCCCTTTGACTCACTTCCAGTCGTTTGAAGGAAAATTCCTTGAGCAGCCTCATCCCTGATCCCAGGAAAACTGTCCTGACTACTTCTGATTTTACCAGTTTTAATGATCAGTCACCGACAAGACAACAGATTACGAGGAAAGGCTTCTCTCAGATACTGCATTCTTATGCAATTAATCTCTCTCTCTCTCTCTCTCTCTCTCTCTCTCTCTCTCTCTCTCTCTCTCTCTCTCTCTCTCTCTCTTGCTCCGTTTAAACTCACTTTTTTCGTTCTTGGCGCATTTTCATGCACTAAGTCTGGACCGGGCAGTAACTTTCATCACGTAGGAATTTGGCGCCACCCTTATGCCCTGGCGATTTATAGCTCAAAGACAAACCGCCCATCATTAATGAAGCTTTTATGGAGAGAAGAAACTCTTGGGCCATGGGGGGTTATGGGACTGGGTTACGGTGGGTGAAATTGCTGACCTGTTGCAATTCATCATTTATGCCAATCACGAGTCGCTCCTACTTACATCAGCCCACTCCCAGGAAATACCTGTGGCTTCCAAGAACAATTATGACAGGAAGAACAATATCGAGAGATAAGGATATGCACTTGTGGTTCTTAGAACAGAGGTTAAACAGGTGGAGTTCGAGAACAAAAGGTAAACAGGTGAAGTGATAGAACAATGTGCAAACAATTCGTGTTCGAGAACATTAGGCAAACAAGATGGGGTTCGAGAATAGAGCGTGAACTGGTGAGGTTCGATAGCAGAGAATAAAAGAGGTTTATTCGAGTTTAGAAAACAAATAGGTGTGATTCGAAAATCGAGGTATAACAGGTGTGGATGGAAAACGTAGCGTAAACAGATGTGTTTCGAGGGTGGAGAGCATGCATTAGTGGTTCAAGAACAGAGAACAAGCACCAATGGTTCCAGAATATGGGGCATATTGATGTGGTTCGAGAATAGAGATCGAATGAACATAGTTCGAGAACAGATGGAAGATTAGCATGAATCAAGAACAGAGATCAAACGCGTCTGGTTCGAGAAGAGAGATTAAACTGGTGTAGTTCAAGAGTAGAGGGTAAGAAGGTCTGGTTACCCACAAAAATATATAACTGAGGAATATTTTTTTTTTTCTTTTGTAAATTTGTAAACCTGAATGAATGCTCTTACCATCCAGATGTAAAACTGAGGAATATTTTTTTTTTTCTTTTGTAAATTTGTAAACCTGAATGAATGCTCTTACCATCCAGATGTAAAACTGAAATGAATATTTCAGTTTTACATCTGGGTAAGTTGATAAGTCGAAAATTACGAATTATTTTATATAATAAAGAGGCCTTCAACCTAGTTGGTCTTAGAAGTCATACCTTTTCCACAGTCTTCCAGAGAAAGAAAGCTATATGCATATAAGGGACCTAATAATGAGACCATCACAAATAAGGAAGCAGTTAAAGACCTTGGTGTGATGATGAATAGGAACATGTTATGCAATGATCAAATAGCAACTCTGTTGGCAAAATGTAAAGCAAAAATGGGAATGTTGTTACGGTACTTCAAAACAAGAAAAGCTGAACACATGATTATGCTTTATAAAACATATGTTCGTAGTCCACTTGAATATTGCAATATGATATGGTACCCACACTATCAAAAGGATATTGCACAAATAGAGAGTGTACAAAGGTCCTTTACAGCTAGAATAGAAGAAGTTAAGGACCTAGACTACTGGGAAAGACTACAATTCTTAAAATTATATAGTCTAGAAAGGAGAAGAGAACGCTACATGATAATTCAGGCATGGAAACAGATAGAAGGAATAGCAGAAAATATCATGGAACTAAAAATATCAGAAAGAGCAAGCAGAGGTAGATTAATAGTGCCCAAAACTATACCAGGAAAAATAAGGAAAGCACACAGGACATTAATCCACTACGCACCAGCATCGATAATGCAGCGTCTATTCAATGCGTTGCCAGCTCATCTGAGGAATATATCAGGAGTGAGCGTAGATGTGTTTAAGAATAAGCTCGACAAATATCTAAACTGCATCCCAGACCATCCAAGATTGGAAGATGCAAAATATACCGGAAGATGTACTAGCAACTCTCTGGTAGACATTAGAGGTGCCTCACACTGAGGGACCTGGGGCAACCCGAACAAGATGTAAGGTCTGTAAGGTAAGGTAAGAGGCCATGCCTATTATACATTTTTGCAATTGACATAAATGTGCAGTTTAGGGGGTTATTTTAAGTATTCATGCTACTTAGGAAGTTTCAATGCCAACACTGCGTAATGAAATATGGCTATACATTCAGATATTATGAACATTCTTTTATGGTTTGTTCAAGAATCTGGTTAGAGCCAAGTGCAAATAAATGCACCTAGAACCGTTACAAAATTCTCTTTAATGAAAAACGATAGACGAAGATGATTATTCAGATCAGATCTCCGACACACAAAGGGAGAGCGAGAGAGAGAGAGAGAGAGAGAGAGAGAGAGAGAGAGAGAGAGAGAGAGAGAGAGAGGCTGCCAATAAAATGTAGGAATGTTGGCGTCCTACACAATGGATGATGTTCAGCATTACCTGTGCCACCGCTCCGTGTTGCCAGGTATCCTAGTTATGCCATACCGCTTCCACCCAAGATGAGATAGGATAGGATAGGATAGGATAGGATTGGGGAGGATGAGAATCGTGAGGAACTATCAAAGGGATTCTGAAATGAGTTTTTTAATGTTCCAGAATGAAATGAAATCAAGCGTCGAAAGATTGGGGCAAACTCCATTTCGATTCAACCCTTGTCTCCATTATGTTCTCAGCCGTCGAAGGATTTGGGCACTTTCGGCCATTCAGCGCTTGGGACATAGAAAGAGGGAGTTGGAGTGGTTGGACAGCAAGATAAAGAGATCCAAAAAATAAGGAGATGAAGTTCAAGGATCTAAAGATGGAACTGGGAGAAACCCCACAGTTAGAGGTGTTGGACAGCAAGATTAAAGAAATAAAGCGGGAATGGAGGTAAGAGGTAAAGAGGTGGGTGCAAACTACACTGGCCCCTTATGGAGTCACATCGCTCGTTCATGGTGTCCTTTGAGTGGTAGAAGACACTCCAAGTGCAATATGGAATATCACCGTGAGTGAAATGTGACCACTGCAGGAGCTACAGTGTCCCCTCTCTTTATTTTATTTTTTTATTGATCTTGCAGCTGTAAAGGGAGGTTCCATCCAAAAGGGGGAGTGGATAGCCCATGGTCTCCCTGAGGATATTGTTCAATTAGAACTTTAAAAGTTCCAGTAAAGATGCAATACATTACTACCCTGAAACAGTTCTAATTGTACTTTTAATAATTCATTAGCATTTTTATCTATTTAAATAAATATTGATCTGTTAATTTACCGCTTTTTTTCTAATAGCTGATCTTTTTCTGTATTTCCTATCGTGTTCTGTAGTTTCCGTCAAATGAACCCCCATATTCCTTGGAAGCATGAATTTCAAATCAGTGGCCCCTGTAGGGACTGTTCCGTATGAATAGGGTTCTGAATATGTTAATAGTAATAATGGCAATTACCGTTCACTATGGATGTTACCTTAGTGTGTAAGCCAAAGGCCTTTGATGCTTCCCCATGCAAGTTCTAAAGATTACTTCTATCTAAAACAAAGACCATGTTGAGCGCAAACCGTCAGCGGCAATGTTCAATGGAGCCAGTCATTTATTCAGTCATTAAGGACTTGAGACGTATGATGGCAAATGAAAATAATGCTGTTCAAGACGCTTTATTGACCCGGAGGAAAATATGTTTTATATTCATGATCAGAATTACCCATTTATGGTTTATGCGTGGTCAGTTGCTCTTGTTTCCTTTAATGATTTGAATAACGTACTCATAATTGTTACTTTAACCTTAAGAGCTTTCATCGATTTCTTAATAGGCATGTCCTGGAGCGTAGTTTTATGTAGTACAATCATTAAAATGACGTGGAAACTTGCAGATGCATAACGAAGAAATTAAAGCCATATCTCTTCAAAAACAGTTATGACAGGAAAAAATGAGTTACTCAAGAAAGCCTTAACTGGTAGGTAATGGGCCCCGCCTGATGAACCGAATAGGATAGCCTCCAGAGGTAATCGTGAAATTTTATCGCAGTCGCATATAAACAAATCGTAACACGTATGTATGTTCACGCAATTATGTATCATGATATATAAACATTTTTTATCATACCAGGAGAAAATTGAATGAATCATGGCCTTCAGTAGAAACGCCGGGCTACGTAGGATAGCAGTGCATCCAGAAGGTGTTGGGGAAAGCATGGGTCGGGTAGGGAGTGAAACATGGGATGGGGGGGAGGTGGAGGGGGTTTCCAGTAATGGGTAGTGTTGAACTTTTGAAATATATGGGTCGGCGGGTGGGCTATGGGCGGGCATGCGACTACCAGTGGGCGGGGTGAAAGGGTGGTGAGGGCGGGTGAATTATGGGTGGGTGGGTGGCTACCGGTTGGTGTGTGATGTATACACAGATGAGTAGATAAGTGCCTTACCCATAAACACTATGGGATCTCCTCCTGCATCTCGGCCGATCTATTAAGAATTTGCGGGCCTATCGTCACCATTCCATTATTCCATTACCGATTTCTTCGACCCATCTTTATTCATTGCTTCTTCCTTTCCGTGAATGTGCTTGTCTCTGGCAGGGGAAAATCCCTGTGTTTTATCTACGTGTAGTTTTTCGTCTTTTTTTATTGCATAATGTTAAACATCATTTTGGTTATTTCCTCTTGGTAACTTCATATCATCTATTTAGCGATTGTAAATTACCTTAATGGGCCTCAGTATTGCTTTAAGTTACAATATTGTTAATAAATAAACATAAACAGATATATGAACACTGATTCACATGTCAAGTTTCTCATTTAAAGGTCTCTGAAACGGACTAAACTTTGGTGTTTATTTGTTTCCTTTGCCTCTTTATAACTTAATTCATTTCTTTGTTTGCCAGTTTAGTTGTGGCTTACCACTCCAGCCATCTGTACCTGTATTTTCCTTCTTACAAACATTTCCCTTATTTTCGCTCTTTGTTCCTCTCGTTCTCCCCCTTTCATTGCCGGAAAGGGAACAGCCATAATAAGAAATGATCGCCTGTGATTCACAGCGAATCTAAACGAGATCGGCCGTGCTTATATTGCGCTTATAATGAAATGCAATGAGGTGAGGTAGGTCCAGCTCAGAATAATTCCTGCTTAATCGAGTCATGTCGGGTCATGACTCGACTCTGAACTGACTTGATGGTTGATCTAACCTTCTTCAGCTTGGAAATTCGTAAAAATGCAACTTACCGAAGCAATAAACCTGACTCATTTCGTTTGGAGTTGCGGTTGAGTTCGTATTTAATTCGTGGGGTATTTTTGTATTTTTTGTGAGATTTTGTCTTTGTTTTATTTCTAGAGACCAGTTAATTCTAAAGCCACTGGAATGCCTTAATTCAGCTAAAGCTTACTTAAGGGCGCCATTAAGTGCGTACAATCTCCGGTCTTCAGAAGGCCACCCTTACTAGTAAGCGATCTAGTGATTTCAACGCCCCTTATAAAATTATCTTCTCGGTTGTGAAAGATGGCTAATTATTTATTTGTTATAATTAACAAACTTACCAATTTGCCAAAGAAAAATATTTATCGAACAGCCTCAATGGAAGTGAAGCCTTAGTGGCTCATTTTCGAAAGAATTGCATAAAAATACTCCTACTGTATGTACTGTAAATTGGAACGCGTTTATACGATTTCTTAGTAACGTTGAAGCTTACAAAGTTTGAAAGCTAGATTCAGTTTTGAAGTAGATGTTTTAACAAGGAAAGTTAAGCACAATAAAATCATAATTATCATGTTTTTGTAAATGTCGCTAGGATTCTTGGCTTAAAAATAAATTACTTCAAATGAAGAAGTTTTCAATGAAAAACTTTTTTAGTGACTAGAATGCACCACATGATGAGCATTGTAACTATTTCATATGGAAATACAAACTCTCTAAATCTCCGCTTAATAAGCCTAACAAAGTTCAGCAGAGAAAGAGGAGGGAATAAAGGGAGAGAAATCCGAGCGATAAATCACGAGGAACGATCTACACCATAACATATCTCATTATTTCATTCGTCTCGTTCCGAGGACTGTAATTATGCCCGGCCTCTCACTTATTGAAACCGTGATGACGATCAATAAGCGTATAATATATAGTCAACTTTTAAGGCTATACAAATACGAACAATGTTAGCTTGATCGATGGCTACGGATCCCGAGCCGTATCTAACACGCAAAACAATGAAACTAATTATCTGGCTTATTTATCATCGGACCCCCCTGAACCTATCGTACATCGGATTGGTCATGCTAGAGTTGGGGAGAGGCAGCGTTCAGGCGAGTGGGGGTGAAGGTGGCTGAAAACCGTTTTTGGTTGAGGAATCGGATCTGGAGGGGGTTAGGGAAGACACTGAACGCTGGTGGAATAAGCTGAATCAGGGTATAAGCTAAAAGCTATGGAAGGAGAATGGATTGATGGAAGTAGAACCGTTTATATAACACTCTCTCTCTCTCTCTCTCTCTCTCTCTCTCTCTCTCTCTCTCTCTCTCTCTCTCTCTCTCTCGTTCTTTGATTTTCAAGATTCACATTCGTTCTAAGATGAAACATCACAAGAAACGGGATCGTCTTGAGATTCAATCTTCATCCATCGTATTTTGAAGCTTTGAATTCCATAGACACTTCACGCAAGTTTCCAACTCGGCCAGTCTCCCTTTGCTGTACCTTGCATTCCTACCTGAGGAATATGGAAAATCTCGTGAATCTGATGATTTTAACTTCAGTAATTGAACATTGACCTTTTGTGACTACTTCACTTTTAGTTGTAGTATTTGATGAAAATTAATAATAAAATTTTTTCTAATAAAATATGCATCATATGACTTATATAATGTCCTTCCTTCAACTAATATACCTTTTAATCTTTTGACTTAAGACGCAGTTTTCAATTAATGTGACTTTCCCTTTAGCCTACAGAGTTCGTTAACTTTGAATGATATTTTTTTATCTCTATAACTACAGGGTTAGTTCTCTTTTGAATAATATAATTCCCTCTGTTTAGAGTGAATTACTTTGACCGAAGGAACACTCATATAGGTAAGGTAATCCCTACTTTGGGCATATAGAATTCGCACATTTTGACCAATCAGCTCTTTATTTTCATTACCATTATGTGTCAGTTTTGAATAGTACAGCTCTCGTTTATAATTCATAAAATTTGCTGTCTTTGTCTAATGCAATTCAATCCGTTTAATTGAATTTGTTCTCTTGAAATCAATGTAAAAGCCTATCTTTGATTATTAGGATGCACTATTTATGACTAACAGAACTCACTCCATTTCAGTGATAGATTTCCCTCCCTTTAACTGATAGAAGTGCCTCCTTTAGATTAATATAAATTTCTTTTAACCAAAATTTAGAATATCCCGTTTTTTTATCATATGAAAAGCTTTCCTCCGTTCTCTTTATACATGCAAAAATTCTAAATTCTTGTAAAATAGAAATATTCTTGTTTCCATCATATTCAATTTCTTCAGCATATGAATCAAGTGTACAGTAATTTGAAGTTACAAAATGTTTTAGGCTTAACGCTCATCCATATGAATTGATAATCATAAAATGGGTAAACTAAAATTCCTTCCCCCCAAAAAAAGAAAAATAAACTAATAAAATAAATAAATTATTGCTGGCGGAAATACTGGTTTTGAATAATTAAATGCCATACTAATGAATACCTATTTAACACGATTTAGTATCGAAGGACTCTTAGGAACCTCTGAACTTGTAGTTGAATCGGCATTTGGTGAAAGGGTGGTCATACGGCATTAATGTATCACTTAATAGACCTTCCTTTCCTCTTGAATTCTTTACTTGTAAGAGATATCTCTTCTCGGGCTTTTTTATTAACTGTATAATTATTATTATTATTATTATTATTATTATTATTATTATTATTATTATTATTATTATTATTATTATTCAAAAGATGACAGCTATTCATATGGAACATCCCCACAGGGGCCATTGACTTGAAATTCAAGCTTCCAAAGAATTTGGTGTTAAATTGAAAGAAGTAATAGAATTTAACAGGAAATACAGAAAGAAGAAACCATCTATTAGAAAAATATTAATCAACCAATTAATAAATAAATAGATAAAATGAAAGTAAATGATTAAAATACAAGGTGAATTGGTTTACGGTAGTAAATAAGTAAATGCATTGCATCTTTCCTTGAACGTTACAGGTTCCAATTACACGGCTTTGGCAGGGAGAAGCATATTCCATCATTATGGCTTAAACATCTTTTTTGAGTGAATCGTTTGAAATAATAACTGGTTTTTGTCCCGACCAGAGTCAAACCAAAGAAGGTAATTAATACGCGGAATTTCATTTTCTTTTAAATAATCTCCAATGTGTATATTACTTCTTTTTTTTTTTTATTAAACGTCATTGTCAAATCATGCAGTCTAGCCGACGCCATACTAATATTTATTCTGTGTATACTCAGTGAAATAAAGTATGAACCATTTTGTTCGATATTCTCTCTCTAAAATGAAGTATACACTCTATAGGCATCTTGTGCACATTTATTAACAAGTAAAGAAAATATTGCGTTAAAAGAGAAACTTACGCTAAATGATGTCTGATTCTTGCTTTCATGTGACAGTAATCCATTCCTTACATCTCTTATCTAGGTAATGAAATATGCACACCAGGGCAGTCTCTTACCTTTAAAATGACAGGTATGCACAAGTGTACGATGAATGCTAGATTTGTGTGTGTATGCATGTAACTGTGTGTGTGTGAGAGAGAGAGAGAGAGAGAGAGAGAGAGAGAGAGAGAGAGAGAGAGAGAGAGATCTGTTAATACCCTTTGAAAGATCAGTCTTTTTTTTAAATTAGACGGCAGTAAACATAGTATTTTTTTTTATTTCCACCTTCTCTTGATGTTATGTCCTCCACTTTTTATTAAAACATTTCCTCAATCTCAAACGCACTGAAACAAAACCAAGATATTTTGTGTGGTTATTCTTTTGTTATCTGTTTAGTATCATCCTTGCTTCTCATTTGTTTTCTTTCAGTCATTTTTTATATAATCTCTCACGTTTCCTCCTCCTTTTCTACCTCCTAATTCACAATCTTCAAGAAGTCTAGCGTCACGAGTTATGTCAGATTGATGCAAATTGCTTTGTAATTTTGTTTATTGAAAACCCGCGCAGTCTCTTAAGAAGAGAGGAGGCTGGAAAGAATGGTGAATTCCAGAGAGATGAGGTCTCCTGGGAAGTGATGGGACAGTCAGGACTGCAGAATTTCCGTGAAAAGAGGAATGACTGGTATAACTGCTGAATACACGAGAGGCGAGATACCAATGGAAGAGAGGAACTATCAGGATTGGTAAATACCAGAGACGAGGTACCACGGGACTGATGAGTTCCAGGGAAGCATGATACCTGATGAATTCACGAGAGGTGAGTACCATGAAAAAAATCCAACGAGATGAGGTTCCCTTAAAAGAGAAGTGACCGTTGTAATTGCTGAATTCCGTAGGCCAAGGTGTTACTGTCAACATTTTATGAATTCCAAAGTCGATGTTCTCTAAGAGGAGGAGGATCCGTAAGGATTGCTTAATTCCTAAGAGGCTATGTCCCAAAAGTGAAAGAGGAACTGTCAGGACGGTTAAATTCTAGAGATAAGGTCCATAAAGAAGAGAAGGAGCTGTCAGAATTGCTGAAGTCCAGGCAGGATGGTGCCCTAAGAAGAGGAGGGAGTGTCAGGATTTGTTGAATTTCATATAAAGGTGAATCTCTGAAAAGAGGAGAGACTATCAAGATGGCTGGATTCCAGATTGGCGAGTTCCTCTTAGAAGAGGTCGAACTCTCAAACTTGCCGAATTCTAGAGGCGAGGTCTCTTGGGAAGAGGATGAACTGTCAACGTGATTGAATTCCAGAGAGGCAAGATCTTTTTATGAAGGGGGTGGACTGTCTGGAT
>NC_087212.1:38868954-38881454 GCF_015104395.2 Macrobrachium nipponense
CTTACGACGCTCTTGATTGGATGTTGATAAGCAGATCATAAGGCTGGAAACTCTCACTCTCGAGAGAGAGTTCACAAAGACAGGATGTAAGCTCCACTTCTCCTGAGGGGTATGTCTTTCACCAGTATCCCTCAAGAGGGTGGAACATACATCCTGCCTATGTGAACTGCCGAGAGAGATTGAGAGTTTCCAGCCCTGTGACTGGCTTATCAACAGCCAATCCAATCCGGAGTGCCGTAAGGGATTGGCCTACACATCACAAGCATGGTTCATGTGAATCTGCTTATAGTTTCTATGCCTTCTTTTCAGCTTTTATGCACTGTTTTGTGGATTTTAAGTCCTTGGTAATAATGCCTCCGAGGTCCTCTTCTTGATAATTCTATTCATGTCATTTCAAAGCAGCATGTAGTTGGTATGAGGGTTGTCTGTTTCTATTTGTAACACTAAACTTATCCAAGTTAAAAGGCATTTGCCATCTTTTTGATCACTCTCCGATTTTTCTTATAACATTTTTAAAACCTTCCAGTGTATTTGTGTCTGAGAGAGAGAGAGAGAGAGAGAGAGAGAGGAGAGAGAGAGAGAGAGAGAGAGAGAAGACACTTCCTAGAGAGAGAGAGAGAGAGAGAGAGAGAGAAAAGACACTTCCTAGAGGCTTCAAATGAGGTGCCTTTTCGTGTGAGTGAGATTTTACACTCTAGACACATTCGGAAAAGTTTTGGAATTTGTTCATTAGATTTATTGCTATTATTTTTATGTTATTATTATCTCGTACTTCCTCGTTCCTTCCCATCCCCTGCCCCTGTTTCGTCTTCTTCCTATTATTATTATTATTATTATTATTATTATTATTATTATTATTATTTTATTATTATTATTATATTGTCTCATACCTCCTTGTTCCATCCCATCCCCTGCCTCTGTTTCGTCTTCTTCCTATTATTATTATTATTATTATTATTATTATTATTATTATTATTATTATTGCTGTTGTTGTTGTTGTTGTTGTCTCGTACCTCCTTGTTCCATCCTTTCCCTACTTCTGTTACTTCCTCTTCTTCTTCTCCTTATTATTATTATCTGGTACCTCCTCGTTCCTTCCTATCGTGCTGTACCAACACACTATCAACAGATGCCCGCGGGTCGTTCCTCATAATTTATCAATATGCAAAATGGCTGGCCAAAGTGTGATCTATACCGCGATGGGGCGATAGCGGGCGACCCGGGAGCTGTAGGACCCAAAGAGGGCCCGGGAATTAATGGCCAGGAAGCATGAAAGGATGGTGTGGGATGGAGAGAGAGAGGGAGAGAGAGAGAGAGAGATGGTGAAAAGTGTCTTGGAGAACGGTTCAGAGATAGAAAAGGTGTAGAGAGAGTCAGAAAAGGTGAAGTGTGCCTTGGAGAGAGACGAGAGAGGTAGAAGAGAGAGAGAGAGAGCGGGGAGAGAGGGAGAGAGAGAGAGAGAGAATAAGGTGAAAAGTGTCTTGGAGACTGTTCAGAGGATAGAAAGGTGTAGAGAGAGTCAGAAAAGGTTGAAGTGTGAGAGAGTTGAGAGAGAGAGAGAGACGAGAGATGAGAGAGAGAAGAGAAGCTGAAGAGTGCCTTGGAGAAATGGTTTAGAGAATAGATAAGGTGGAGAGAGAAGAGAGAGATGAGAGAGAGAGATAGAAGAGAGAGAGAGAGGTAGGGGTCGAGAGAGGGTTGAAGGGAGTGGCTTGTGAATGGTTATAGATAGAAAAGGGGGAGGGAGAGAGAGAGAGAGAGAGAAGAGAGAGAGAAGAGAGAGAGAGAGATAGAGGTAGGGGGGGGAAAGGTTGAAGATTGCTTGGAGAATGGTTGTAGATATAAAAGGGGGAGACAGAGACGAGAGAGTGACCGAGAGAGAGAGAGAGAGAGAGAGAGTAGAGAGAGAGAAGCTGAATAGTGCCTTGGAGAATGTTAGAGTATAGTAGGTGGAGAGAGAGCGAGAGAGAGAGAGAGAGAGAGAGAGAGAGAGAGAGAGGGAGGGGGAGAGAGGTTGAAGAGTGCCTTGGAGAATGGTTGATAGATAGAAAAGGGGGAGGGAGAGAGAGAGAGAGAGAGAGAGAGAGAGAGAGAAGAGAGAGAGAGGGAGGGGGGGGGGAAAGGTTGAAGATGCCCCTTGGAGAATGGTTGGATAGATAGAAAAAGGGGGGACAGAGAGGCGAGAGAGAGAGAGGGGGAGAGGTTGAAGAGTGCCTTGGAGAATGGTTGAGAGATAGAAAAGGTGGAGACAGACAAACAGACAGACAGACAGACAGAGGTTGCAGAGATAGTAAGAGAGAATGGGGTTGGGTGTGATTATAATGACAATCGGAAATAAACAAAATATAAGTAATTGTAAAAATACCATGAAAAGAACCAAATAACAGCGAAAAGGAGTACGGAATGGAAAGGATGACTGCACAGCAATGAAAGTAGCTGAGAAAAACGGGAATAGCGAACAAGGGTACTTAGAAATGGTGGAATGCGGAAGAGAGGAAATAGATAAGAAATTTTTAAGGTACAAGAGAAAAACAACTGGTCACAGATTAAGCAATATCAATGAAGGCAGCAGAATGAGAAATGTTTACCATCGACTTCTCCCGTATTTATGATGGCTCAAAGAATAAGGAATAACTGTAAATCCAGCACCAGCCAGGCTTAAAAGGTACATATGAAAATCTTGATCTGTAAACAAAAAATATTCATTAAATGCATAAAAATCAAATCAGAACTTACGACATCCTAAAGCGTAGTATATATCTTTAATTCCTAATTCTAGTTTGAGGAACGCTCTTAAAATTTTTTTCATTAAAAGGTCATCCTTTTGATCCTTGATCTTAGTGTTAAGAAAGAAAACAAGAGACCTTGACCTCAGGATCATCCGAATTCAAAGTATTAAGTATAATGAGAATCCCTTCACTCAGTTGGACATAGCCAGTGCATGTAATCATTGGTATACAATAAATTATTACTGTAAAAAACTTCGAATTCATTTTTCCTTGCAAAATATTCTCAAAAATTTGACTTTGGATGGCACTATCGTTAGCTGTTGTCTTATCTTATCAGGAACAGGGGAGGCGTGGCTTTGACCCTTGACCTTTGTTGACCTTTGTTTAATGTCAGTCTCACAAATGACCCCAATTCTTTTGCAAGGACGGGGCACCAGTAAATTTGCCATTTCATGGATCTGCTCGAAGTGAATGTATTTATTTTATTTATTTATTTTTATTTATTATTGTTTTTATTTATCATTATTTTTTGCGAACAAATTACTCTGTAATTAGCTTTTGTCTTACAGACAAAGATGGCACGCTGAAAGAATTCTATGATCACAGCTTCTGGTTTATAATTGTCAAAGGGGCCTAGGTGTTTGAATTCTTTGTTGACTTATTTATTTTACTTTGAACTTCCGTGACGATAAAAGATCTCTTTTTATGGATTTACTAGAAAAAACGTTGACGGATACCACATTAAAGATTCAATTAATATAACTTAGGGCTTGTATCAAAGCTACCCAAAATGAAATTTTCCACGTAAGATCAATTTTATTATGCTTGCAGACAAACGATAAGTTGGATAAAAAAAAATATAGAAAACTCGACGGTATATTCTGTATATTTTAATACCTTTATATTAGTGCATAAAAGGTATCAAATACTAGGTATGGAATGAGGGACATAAAACCAGCAGATACCCAAGAGATTCTTTCAGAGTCAGTGAGTCCAGTGTCGACTATGTCAGCCAGAGTTGTGAGATCTATTACAGTTAATAATTGGCAAAGACAGTTCTGAAACCCATTGCAGTCAATAATTGGCAAAGATAGTTGTGGAACCCATTACGGTTAAAAATTGCCAAGGACAATTGTCAGACCCATTATAGTTGATAATTGGCAAAGACAGTTGTGAAACCCATTATGGTTAACAATTGGCAAAGATAGTAACTAGTGAAACCCATTACGGTTAATGATTGGCAAAGACAGTTGTGAGACCCATTGCAGATGATAATTGGCAAAGAGTTTTGAAACCCATTACAGTTAATAATTGGGAAAAATAGTTGTGAAACCCATCGCAGTTGATAATTGGCAAAGACAATTGTGAAACCCATTACAGTTAATACTTGGCAAAGACAATTGTAAGACCCATTGCAGTTATTAATTGGCAAAGAAAGTTATGAGACTCTTTGTAGTTAATAAATCGACAAAGACAGTTGTGAACCCATGACAGATAATAGTAAAGAAAGAAAAAACCTCCGTCATGTATTGTTGCACTTGATATTCTTGCAACTTAGCTATCTGTTACATTAAAAATCCTTTTTCCTAGCGTTGCTTTCACGCAACTTTGTAAAGAAAAGAAGAGGAAAATAAAGAAGAGAATGTAGGTTGGACATTTAAAATGTTATTTCAAAATTCCAAAACATGAGTTTGGGTTGAAACTCAATCATAAATTCTTGTCCACCTACTACTAACAGACGGGTGAAGTACGTGTAATGTATTCATCCATTTTTTATCAATTCCTGGGTTATTGTTAGGTAATTATTGATTAACTTACCGGGTTTTAATTTAACCCAAACGATTCTGGTGTTAGGTAATCAGTCCAGACTTTCATATATTAAAACAAATCTCATTTATCCCTGATTACCATAGCGAGGAGCACCTGCGACTTTATTTTTCCTTCGAGTATAGTCGTTTTTCCTACGAATCGGATGGGAAGCGTTAAGAAAAAGTAATGAAGAGAAAGTAAGGGGATAATGGTAGTCGTATTGAATTATCTTGGCGGTATCAGTGTTAGATATTGGCGTGTTATGACATATCAACTTTTGAAGGCTTTTTTATAGCCATTGTCAACTTATATGCTCGTGTTACCACGCATACACAGACACACTGTATATACAGCTATGAGGTTTTAGGTTTCCTTTTTCACGAAGATAGACATATGAGGTTATAGTCCACAAGGGAAAAGAAAAGCTGAAATTCCTTTTAGCTCAACAGTTTCGGCCTTCACTGGCCCTTATCGAGAGCTGTTTATTAATTGTTAATAAACAGCTCTCGATAAGGGCCAGTGGAGGCCGAAACAGTTCAGCTAAAAGGAATTTCAGCTTTTCTTTTCCCCTGTGGACTATAACCTCATATATTATATATATATCTATATATATATATATATATATATATATATATATATATATATATATATATATATATATATATACCCACATATATATATACATATATATATATAATATATATATATATATATATATATATATATATGTGTGTGTGTGTGTGTGTGTGTGTGTGTGTGTGTGTGTGTATTGATAGACAGAGAGTTAGATAAAATACAAGGATACTTACATGGTCAAGTGCAAAGAGAACGAGTGGCTATACATCTGCGCTTTCACATAGGAAATAGTTCATTTCAAATGTGGCCTTTCGTCTCACTTGATGCTTGCATTCATCTGGCAAAATTCTGCCCCTGGGAGATTTATGTATCAAAGCAAAATTTAGGAGAGACAGATTATCCTTCAATTCAGTAGAATCAAAGAGAATAAAGTATAAGGAATCGGCGCAAGCACGCGATGCCTAACAGAGCGAATAACGATAACTTTCAAGGGCTTAAACGAGCGTAAACGTTTGCTCGCTGCTGTTTAACAAGCCGCGAAATCCGGCTTTGATTCCCGCAGTAAAAATCAATAAATAAAACGTTTTCTGGGTGTCAGTTACCGGCTTTTTTTTTTTATCAGATGTTAACGTAGGCTGATGGAGGCAGGTTTTGCTTCACAAATAGTATGGACGCCCTTTTATTTTTATAAAAAGATGTCAAAGGCGACACGGAATGAACATTTATCAGTGGAATTATTCAGACTGGAAACGTGGGAGCTTTTGGGCTAATCGCCACACCAGCATTTGAGTTTAGTTAATGGAAAAATCCGGTCCGCAATTCACTGCATTTCCAAGCGATATTTGCTTTTGCGTGGGTGAATCCGTTCGCCAAAGCTGTTATATTTGTGTGTGCTTATGAATGTTTATGCGATAGTTTGTTGTTAATTTTACGTATGACATTTTTTATGCTTTCGGCAATATCGAATTCACTTTTCCTTTTGAAAAAGCATGTAGCATAAAGGAATTATATGTGATAAGTTCTCTTACCCTTATTAGGAGTCGAACCTGTGCATTTTTTAGTTAACCTAATGGTGATGGTAAACCCATCTGCTCGGCTGCCAAGAGATGCGTTTATATTATTATCTGGCTTTTTACACACAATTTCTTTACCTAAATCTTTTGTGTGCAAAAGAAAGAAGTCATCGAAACAAAACAATTGTTAGTCATGATAACAATAAGTTCATCTATAAGTCACCTTTGTGAATAACTTTCTTAGTTTTAGCACTTTTCTTAAACCTACAATTCATCATTCCTTTCTAATACTTATGCCATTCCTCAACTCTTCCTTTACATTGCTCAGTATTCTCCTGCAAATAAACAAAACGCCCACAGGCACTTATGTTCCATTTTATCATTTATTTTCAGTTGTGATTCTTGTTATTTTTCACCTTTTCTTACTCTCTTGTATACCAGATAAACTCGGTAGAAGGGTCGTTTCTGTAAATTGGTTCGTTGTACCTTGTTCCAACCAATTTTTACCCGTCTTTGACATTTCATTGCCCATATGAAATTCGCGGATTCTCATTGTTTCTCTCTGCTTTGAAATCTCTCATCATTTGCAACAGATACTCAGTATTTTAATCGTTCTTAATGGCCCTGTGTTCTGATGAATTACATTACCATGCTTTAATTTTCCCTCTCTTATGAACATGACCTCCTCTTTCACCATTATCTATTGAACCTTAGTATCCTCAATTTGTGTCATCTGCGGAATTTAGGAATTTCGTTTTCCACTCAAACTTACTTTCTGCTCTTTCCTTATGGTCCCACCCATAGTAAGTTTTGGTACACTCACCAGCGGCAACGATCCGACCTGCTTATTGTGAAGTGTCCTCGATTTTACGTATCTCCGAGTACAGTTTCTCTTCATGTTTCCACGTTATGTCTTCATGTAATCCATGTTAGTCACTCAGTCTTTTTCCTTGCACTCAGCTCTCTCTCACACGGCTCGTACCCCATCATGCCTTCTATCGTCAGTTGTTCTTCATGCGTCAGCATCCTTCCTCTCACATTCTGCATTATATGATACCCTTACTTAGAGGAATAGTGTTTCAATGATTATTCAAGCTCCAATTAGTTCATACATAAGATACATTCACTCAAATGTAGCGCATAAGGATTGTAAGTTCTTCCGTGAACCTAACCATTTGAATTTCTAGTGCAAATCTTGCAATCTTAATATTATCTTTTTATGAATATTCATTATTCATTATAAAATCATACAACTGATAGTATTATACATTCTTCGTAATGATCGCTTTATTTACCTTTAACTTCATAATTATGTTATCGTACAAACATGCATTTTTATCATCATTGTTAAACATAGTATTAGAATACGCATCCCTTTATCCATTGAAAGATTGGTTTTAGTATTAGAATACGCATCCTTTTATCCATTGAAAGATTGGTTTTAGTATTAGAATACGCATTCTTTTATCCATTGAAAGATTGGTTTTGGTTACGATATATCTCAGTTTTTCGAATCAAAAACAAATACGTTGCAAATCACATCTCGGAGGGGATCCCAGCTGCTCTCTTGTAGATATTAAGCTTGATATGAGATAGGCTGATTGATTGGTTTCTCTATAGTCCGGCGTCGTTAGAGTGACAGTCATCAGGTATGGGGATACGGATAAGAGATAAAAATGGAAATATAGTAAAACAGAGAAGTATGGGACTGATCCATTTTTTGTTAATGCAAATTCAACGGAGGCTCATCCACGAAGCAGGTTTTGCTATTGCTACTCTCTCTCTCTCTCTCTCTCTCTCTCTCTCCAGTATGCCTCTACCTCTATTAACGTTAGCAGTGGATTAAGTACTTAGACACCAAAACATGACTGTTCATTGCATTCTCAAAATTTGTACCATCAAAACGGGAGGACCTCATCGAGGTAATCCTCACCAATTATGAAATAACAAGGCATTAAGTATTCAAAATGTAAGAATCCCGTCGCTAAAGTTATTCTGTAAGACTATGAGTACGATTGGTGATTAATAAATAGCTACGATGTCATAACGAATTCGGGTTTTAAAAAGCTGATTTATTCGTTCAGTTTGTCTTTTTCATTTGGTCCACGAAGGGGGTAGTGCCGTCAGTGCTTCTCACGGGGAGCACTGTGATCATTACTCAAGGTTCTCTACATTGACCCTTCGGCCCTTAGATGGAATCCCTGTCATTCCTTTTACTGTAACTCCATTCATATTCTGTTTCTTCCATCTTACTTTCCACCCTTTCCTAACAATTGCCTCATGGTGCAACTGCGAGGTTTTCCTCCTGTTAACCTTTCAAACCCCGTTACTCTGATGTTCCTTCTTAGCACTAAATGACCTCATAGGTTCCAGCGCTTGGCCTTTGGGCCAAAGTTTATATTCCAGTTCCTTTCCATTGGTATCGAAACCCTTTGGATGTTTATTATAACTTTAATCATCCAGATTAGACGGAGGCTATGTTCTGATCAAGTGTCTCTGTTCCCAAAACCAGTGCATCACATTTTCAGATCCTCCCAGATTTTGTGGGTATTGTCAGGAGTATCTGCCCTCATGTCAGAGCAGTGCCGATGTTGTTACTGTTGTTATGATTGATGTAGTTAATTCTTCCTCTTGTTCGTGTTGTTGTTGTTGTTCTTCTTCTTCTCCTTCTTCTTGAGAGGAGGGCTTCGTGGAGAGATTCAGAGGACCTGGCGTTGTTTTGGTCACTGGGTGGGTGGGGGGTGAGTGGAGTGAGCAGGAAACAAGCAAGAGGGTCTCGGTAGTTGGGGAGGATGGTTAGTTAGTGCCTACGTTGGACGGCTAGATAGGATACACAAAGTGGCACAAGGAAAAGAATTAAGGGAAACTATTGTTATCTGCAAAGATGAAGTCTGAAAATGTGGAAGAGGATAATAACAGTTGCAAAAGAGAGAAGACATAAAAATTCGAGTTCCCTCTAAGTTGATGAAAAAAAGGATTCGATTAATTTTGCGTCGGCAGATATCATTAAAATTTTGACATTTCTGACGTAATAATAAAGATGTTAAACGTTTCTTTATGCATTGTTGGTTTGCATTCTTTAAGAAAATATTAACGTATAAATTATTTTATTTATTTATTCGTTTATTTGTTTATTTGTTTACTAATTTTATTTTATTCATTTACTCATTTTATTTTACCTATTTACTTACTAATTTAATTTGTTTACGGATTTACTGATTTTCTTATTTATTAATTTATATTATTTTATCGACATGAAAAATGTAATTGCCGTCTAACTTTCAATATTTCTTTCATTTCCAGATCAAGACGACTCAGACGGGAACATCGGAGTCACGTGGCCAAAGGTGAGTACCTCTCCAAAGTTCAGTCCGACTCTCAGGGTTCCCAAGGTGGCCAGGGCTCGACGCCCCCTATCTTCACCACCCGCGACCTCTATATATACCTTCTTCATCCCCTCCTGCGTCTAACCCATCAGCAGGCAAACACCTTAAATGGTGTGAATAATACAGACAAATGACGGGTGCGCCATAAAACAAATAGAAATAATAAATAAAACAAATGGCAATAATAAATAAGAGGTTGGTGGAGGGAACACATAAATCGCGCTGCCCTGACGGGCGCCTGATGAGACGATTTTTCAGTTGATCAGTTACGGCCACTACGAGGTAAACACTCGGCACATCCCTCTCTCTCTCTCTCTCTCTCTCTCTCTCTCTCTCTCTCTCTCTCTCTCTTTTATTTAACCCCCTTCCCCGCTCCTCCACCCCTACCCAAACCCCCAAACCCCTTTTTCCTCTTACCTTTTCATCCGTCCGGACAAAACGCCACAACCCACCTTCCTTTCTGCTGTCACATCCCGAATCCTGTCGGTAAGATGAAGGTGAAGATACGAATATTATTAAGATTGCTTTTTTTTTTTTTTTTTTTTTTTTTTTTTTTTTTTTTTTTTTTTTTTTTTTTTTTTTTTTAAGTGCCGCTTATCGCATCGACCGATTACTTGTAGAGTGCCTTTTTTAAGTTTTCGTCTTCTTAATTCGTACTGCGATCGGGTGCTTTACACGTTCATAGATGCTCAATTCTGCATACGGTCGCATGTACACACACACACATATACACACACATACACACACACACACACACACACACAGCACATATATATATATATATATATATATATATATATATATATATAGTATATATATATATATATATATATATAATATATATATATATATATATATATATATATATATTTGTGTGTTTATGTATGTGCGTTTATATATAATATATATATATATATATATACTATATATATATATATATATATATATATATATATATATAAACTTACGAGTACTTTCTATCTAGTTACATCAAATTACAATATAGCAGGAGATTGGTAAATGAAGTGATGGATTTTAGCGAAAGTCTTTGGTTTTCGAAAATGACGTAATTAAGTCTTTTAAATCGTAAACACATTTGAAGGCAATTTTTGCCTACCAAATTACTGAGGTTTACTTCCTGTATCAACCTGTACCCTTTCTATTTTTGAAGATGTTGTTCCTCGGTTTATTATATTTTACCAGTTTTTTCATTATTCTCTATAATAAAATCCCAGTGGATTTTGTTTGTCCTCCCCGGGTGACAGTAGGGAGGACATGAAAAAGCCATGCAAACCGGTTTGTCCGCCCCGGGTGGTAGTGTAGGTAAGGGAACGGGAGGGTAGGGGAGGCATCCACCCTCCTCCTGCACACCTGTTTGTCCTCCCAAGATGGGCAGGGTAGGTAGGGGAACGGGAGGGTAGGGGGCATCCACCTTCCTCCCGCATACCTGTTTGTCCGACCCAGATAGGCAGGGTAGTTAGGGGAACGGGAGGGTAGGGGCCATCCACCCTCCTCCTGCAAACCTGTTTGTACACCCCGTTTGGGATCGGGACTGTACGGGATACAGCAGCGCCGGGATCCAGCACCCGTAGCGCGCGCCAACAAGCTCGTTGTCTAATATTAACTCACGATGAAAAGAGTACACATATTTCTTGGATGATGGATAATGTTTGTTCCTCCAATTTTAATTACTTCCTCCATTTTGAATTAACAGCTCTTTTTTGGGCGGTTATGCTTTTTATTATATAATTAATCAGTTTAATGACTTTTTTATTTATCGTCACTAATTCATTTAATATTTATTTATTTATGTTTTATTGATTTATTTCGGCAGAATAGTGATGCACATATAGATTGTAATGGATTTTGGGTCAATGATTCTGTTTCACATTTTTAGAGCATTTATAAGTAATGATATTATTATTATTATTATTATTATTATTATTATTATATTATTATTATTCCTATTATTTCTATTTATTATTATTATCATTATTATTTTCGATAGTTTACTAAAAGCATTTCCTGTCATTTCTATGTTATTTTTCATTTAGAGAGATTTGCAATTTGATGTTGCAATGAAATTGTTATCGGTGTGGCGTCGTACAGTATGAATTAATGTTGCGTATAACACACATCACACGCATATATATATATATATATATATATATATATATATATATATATATATAGATCATATATATATATATTCATATATATATATATATATATATATATATATGATATATATACATATATATATATATATATATATATATATATATATATATATATATATATATATATATATGTACATATGTATTGTTTTCGGGCGCGATCTTTCCTCTGTTTAAATCCATCAAGTGCTAATGTATTTGCATCAACTACAGTTCCTTTGCATGAATGCTATTATTCCCATCCTGGAACCAGCGCACTTTGCAAATTTCAATCGGAAGAAGCCGAAAACACGATCATTATAAAGTCTGCTGATCTGTGACATTTATGTTCAGTTTTCTTGTTGGATTTTTTTATCTAGACGAATTTTTGCTTTTGTTCACCTGTGTATTGAAGAGCTCCTCCAGTACAGATCTGATGTTCCCCTGAGGATGTCCATTGGTTAAGTTGTGAAACAGCGGTATTGTTTTGTTTGTCTATTCGAAGCTTCAGCCTTGAAGACTAGAAGAACTTTGAATAACACAATTGTTTTATATATTTTATATATATATATATATATATATATATATATATATATATATATATATATTATATTCCCTAGGACACACGCATATAATGGTTCTTCTATGTGCGTATCCGGACATCATTTGTGAAATTTATTAAAAAGTACTTGACTTCTTAATTGGATGCAATGTTCCTGATTGAGTTAAATTTAGGTCCAGTATTTTGGTCATATACTCTCTCTCTCTCTCTCTCTCTCTCTCTCTCTCTATATATATATATATATATATATATATATATATATATATATA
>NC_087212.1:38891454-38903954 GCF_015104395.2 Macrobrachium nipponense
ATGCAATGCATTATTAATAGTATTATCCTTGCATTTTAATCATTTACTTACATTTTTATCTATTTATTGATTTGTAATTTCATTTTTTTTTCTTTATTAACAAGTGAAATCTCTTCTTTCAGTAATTCATTTTTTCCTTCCCTCACTTCTTTCTGATTAACACCATAATCTTCTGGAAGCTTGAATTGCAAGTCATTGGCTCCCGTGGTGGACTTGTTCCATATGAATAGGGTTCATCTTCTGAATAATAATAATAATAATAATAATAATAATAATAATAATAATAATAATAATAATAGTAATAATAATTATAATAATAGTACTTTTCATGCTCTTCTGCATGCATTGTTCAGATTTCTTCTTCTGCATTTCCCTTCACGTCCTCTAACTTCTTTCTAATGAAAATTATTCATTAGAAGCTTGAATTTCAAGTCAGTGGCCCCTGTGATGAGTTTGTTCCATATGGCTAGGGCTCATCTTCATGTAATAATAATAATAATAATAATAATAATAATAATAATAAAGAAAAAGGCATTGACGATCGCGTTTCTCCTTCAGCAGAAAGAGACAGAATGGGGAATCAGGGTCGAAGGTCTTGGAGGATGGGGGGGGCTAGGAGGGGGGGGGGGTGGGGGGGGGGGGGGTAGGAGCCGAGGAGGGTGTGGGATTTGCTTCTCGTGATGAGAGACTTCACCTTTGATGACGTGACCCGCAATGACTTTCAAAGTAGGGTTTACCAGATGACACCAGGGTTGAGGTCACATGATAATGTGGACGTGGCATTACTATATATATATATATATATATATATTATATATATATATATATATATATATATATATATATAGATAGATAGATAGATAGATAGATGTATATATACACATACAATGTATATATTGAGTATACTTACATATATATATATATATATATATATATATATATATATATATATATATATATATATATATTTATATATATATATATATATATATATATATATATATATATATATACAAGTAACCAATACACAATCACGTGTGGAACAGAAATCAATTGCTGACCCGTCTCGGGATTGAACCCAGGTCTTGCCTTTCAATCGAAAGACCTGGGCACGATCTCGACGTGAGTGGGGAATTTATATATATATATATATATATATATATATATATATATATATATATATATATATATATATATATATATATATATATATATATATATATATATATGAGCATTTGTCTGCGCGTTTGTTTGTTTTAAAGACGTCCCCACTTCTCTAATACTAAAAAATGAGTGCCGGTATTTACCTATATATACTTTGGAAGTTTTTACAGCCGTATCATAGTAGTTTAGATCTTAAGTTACTCTTTCTAGAAATATTTAGTAGAGTTATTAAACATTGAGGTAACAAAAAATAACATTTCTTTTTTTCCGTGTGGGTAATTAGTCACTCGGATGACTAAAAAGAGAAAATGGCATTTATTAAATGCGACACGAAAATACTCAGAAGTTATTTACGTAAAATATATAAAAAAAATTAATATATATATATGTATATATATATATATATATATATATAATATATTGAGCCAACGTATTTATTTTTCTCCTCTTGGACATCCATTCCAAATTCCTAAATAACTTTGATCTTTGTGTAGTATCGAGACTGATTTCGATTTTTGGCACTTCTCCGTTCAAGTAAATTGACATGTACGAAAGACTACATAAGCAAATTAATAAGTAAACGGAGAGTGGAAGTTCATAAATTGACCTGAACAAAGTCGCGCATGCAAAATGGTTGCAGCGAAGTTATGAAATTAATAAATGAAATAAAAATATAGAAATGAAAATAGGCGCATGTATAATTGTTTAGTTGTCATGATCAAGGAACTATTTCGTACGAAAATGGTGAGAGCGAGGTCATGAAATTAATAAATGACAAGTGATAATATTAAAGGTGAAAACAGGCGGAATTTAGTGCATTTATTGTCATTATTAGGGAACGTCTTTGTGCGACTTTTCTATCACTATTTTTTTTCGAGTGAGAAAATTCCGGAAGTCCTCTGGAATACGAAGCGCCAATGGCACCGGAGTCCTCTGACTTCTAAGGCTCCGGAGCCTTCCTCAGAGGTCATTATTTGCCCAGCCGGCATTTAATGGGCAAGCATTTATTCATGGGCATAAAACTCATGATTGGTCCCGTGCGGTTCCTGTCTCTCGCCGAAAATTCGGGGGTCGATTTATGGCTACAATATTGTGTCCCCTAATGCAAAAATATTTGTCTCCCGCAGTCAGTTCCGTCGGTCGGTCTTGTTTGGAGGTATCGTACGTGTACGTAACTTATTGCCGCCGTAACGTACTCGTACCATTCCAGAGCAGTTGATATTTCGCCTTCGCATTGGGTAGCCCGGTGGGTATTTATTCGTTTATAAGGTCATATGTTTATTTATATAGGTTATTTATTTACTTAAGCATCTTAAGTCAAATGGAAACATAGGTGTTAGTGAAGTAAAGTAAACTTTGATGTCTCTAGTTTTGGCTGAAAGAGACTGTGGGATGTCAAGTGTATTAGATCATTTGTTTATATAATAATTAAATTAGAATGAAGAGTGTTTTTTTATTGTTTTTTTATTATTAAAATAAGTGACATGTATTAAGAATTCACTTTTGAAATGAAATTGCCGATAGCTTAGTTCATCCATTAACTGATTGATTAAGCAGAGGTTCAAGTCAAAATTCTTTATTGCAAATTTAGGTTGGGGTCGAAATTCAGTCAAGCTTGTTTATTAATAGCAAAAGAATTTAAAAATAAGAAATTTTTTAACAATATAATAATAAAAATAATATAATATTTTTAAACAATAATAATAATAATAATAATAATAATAATAATAATAATAATAATAATAATAATAATAATAATTGTTCTAATTGTGTATGATTACAGTAAAATTTGACTCCTATTTGTTCACTGATTTATTGATTAAAAGTAAAGAAGTATTTTTTGTAACTGACGGTAAATATACAATGTCGATATCATTGAAGCTTCTGTTTTTAACAAAATTTTCGGAAAAGCTGGATTCAGTTATTATAAGACATTTTTCTTGCTTTGCCATCAGTGATAAAAGGGTGGATAGATATGGTACCTGGCTTGTTAATAATTATTTGCCATCCTTTATTGGGCTGTTATAAGTCAACTGTTTTTTGAACGGGAATAAGGTAGCAGAGAGAATTTTATATAACACACACACACACACACACACACACACACACACACATATATATATATATATATATATATATATATATATATATATATATATATATATATATATATATATATATAAAGAGAGAGAGAAGGGGAGGGGGGGTAGGTTGACTCCCATTAACGTGAGATTTTGTATCATTTAGACCTCCTTAAATTTAACATTAGTCTTTACTGGTCCACTGGTATGATGTCTAGTGTCGTGGCATGCCGCTCAGATGTCGCGGGTTCGTGTCTCCCCTAGGGCGATGAAAAATCACCGGCTTTGTATCATGATGGTCAGTTACTGCGGCAGTGAGGGGTCTGTGGTGGGAGGTTGAAACCAACACTCTCTTAGGTTCAATTTCAAGTCAGTGGCCCCGTAGGTTTGTTCCATGTGATTAGGTTTCATCTACTGAAATGGTAATAATAATAATAAGAAGAAGAAGAAAATACATAATCAAAAAGACTGTACCAACTGCTGCCCAACAGTGACTATCTACAGAGGCAAGTAAATTTGAAATTTACTTTGCCTTTGCCGCACTGAAATTTGTTATCAAGAAGACTGGAACACCCATCCAAATCGTAATTCGAGGAACGTGTATAAGCTTTTTGGAAGTCCTATGTCGACTCTGTGTGAATAGTGAGTGTAAGTACTCTCTGAATCATTGTCTCCAGAGACATTTCTTATTACAGTCGGACGATTTGTAAATCAATCGGAAATATCGTTGATTCCTCGAAGGGTCCTTTCTGTGAAGCGATATTTCCCAACTCTTCCTGAGTCTCTCATTCTGAATTTTGTATTCATTCCAGTGTAACATCAGTAACGCATTACTCACGACTCCGAAGGGAGGCTATTGCCATCAGTGTACCTCACGCGGTTCATTGTAACCGAAACCCTTTTTCATTCCTTTTCTTGTATCTCTATCTTTGATTTCTTCCATCGTACCGTCCACCTTCTAACAATTGTTTCATCATTATTTCCAGCGCTGACTGATCTCATAGGTCCCAGCGCTTGGCCTTTGGCCTCAATATTATATTCCACTTTTGTGTTACTTATGAGCCTTGGATGTTCCTGTCACATTCTCAAAAATCCTGTCAGACTATTGTCCAAGTTGTCGTGTCCTCTCCAGTAGCACCAAATGACCCCCTTGTAAAATAGTAGTAGTAGTAGTAGTAGTAGTAACTAGTAGTAACATTAGCAGTAGGTTACCTACCCATTGGTTGCATCCCATATTCATTTATTCACTAACCGCAGTGATCTCATCTGTATGGATTATCAATTCTCTGCAGAATATGATGCGATACTTATTCGTCACGCATTACGAGAGAAACGAACATAAATAGCATAAGTGTCTGTTGCAGAATAGAGAATCACCACAACTCGACGTGCATCGTTTTGATTGAGAAACATTACGAAATATTGCGAAATGAAAACCATCACAATTCGATATGTTTTGTTCTTATTTTTGTTGAGAAACATTACGAAATATTGCGAAATGAAAACCATCACAATACGACGGGTTTTGTTTTCATTTTTATTGAGAAACATCAGGAGATAATGTGAAATGGGAAGAGGCATCAAAACCTTAAGTGTTGGTTCTTGGGATACTTTACAGTATGGCCTAGTTTGACCTGGCAGCGCCCTTTATCTCTTGCATGTAGCGTCATTTATTCATCATGTTTAAAGTTATAGAGACAATATAATTAAAAAAGACACACACACACACATACCAGAACGAATATATTTAAGGACTCCAAATAGTGTTTCGGAGGAGGCGTGACTATTTAAAAAAAAACACACACACACACGAATTGAAAACTAATACGTTTACGAAATAAAACATTTTCGGGGCGTGTTGTCCCTCTTCGGCGTGGAGACACTACAACCCAAATACAGTAGTTTTAGTAGCTCCACATCGAAGACGGAGCGTGAGGCTCCCAAACTGTATGTGGATTCCTAAATATATTTGTTCTCTAATGTGTGTGTGCGTTTTTTTTTTTTTTTTTTTTTTTTTTTACCTCAAAGTTCGCTACTGATCTGCTCTATGAAGACGTGACAATTTTTTTTTTTTAGATTTTTAAACCTGGCTGTTTATCTTAACATATTCTCTCGAATGAGAATCGCTTGCTTCTGAATTATTATCAACTTACTGGCGTTGAAGGTAATTTTTCACCCGAGCAAGGTATGCTAATTCAGTATGTATTCATGTTATTTTTATGAAATGGGAGAATAAAATTATTTCGAGGGTGCTTGCAAAATATAAAAACCTCGTCAATTGACTCGAAGTCTTATCAAGAGTAAAATTGTTTCCTTTATAAAAATGAAAATGCACATTTATTAACGTTTAATTTTTTCTGTCGGCATCATAGCAATTTTAGTAATAGAAACGAATATCTAAATTAAATTTACAAAAACGAAAAGGAGAGCAAGAACAAATATGTATATATATGTATATAAATACACAAACACACACACACATACACACACACACACACACACGCACACACACCACACACATATATATATATATATATGTATATATATATATATATATATATATATATATATATGTGTGTGTGTGTGTGTGTGTGTGTGTGTGTGTTTGTGTGTATATATACATTTCTACTGTTTCTTTTTAGCTTTCTAATTACCTCATTTCAAATATATACGGAAATATATACTATATAATATATATATTACTATATATATAATATATATCATAATATATATATATATATATATCTATATATTTTTTAAACTACTGTAACTATTTCTAGTTAAGCCACTGAGAATTATAGTGGGAGATTTTACCTATTGGTATTTCAAGCCTTCGAGAAGAAGAGATATTGAACGTTACAGAATAATATAAGTTTTTGAGAAATTGCCGATGTTTTTTTGTTTTGCCCGATGGAGAGGACTTGATAATAATTATTAGAATTAAGTAAATGTCAAGGTGTTTTATCTATTTGATTTTATTTTAATTCCAGATAGTTTCCAAAAATAGGAAACTGATCTTGGTATTTGCTGAAAGGTTCGGTGTAAAGAAAGGCACCGCCTAATTTGAATTGAAAATGCTACGAAAAGTCTATGGAGGTTTGATATCTATTAGAAGGAATTGTTACCAAATAAAGTGCATTATTGTGCAATGAATTTCTTAATAGAAAAATTAATGCCTAAGAATTATATGCTGGAAAGACAGTCATATCTAATTCGAATCTGAGAAAGTATGTTTTTAGTAGTAAAAACTCATTCAATAAACATTAGTATATAATACATGTTTCAGACAGAAAATATTTAGATACTTGTAGTGAATTCTTAGCGGTAGGAGCGCCCTTTGAAAACCATTGGTTTCTTCCACAACAGAATATAAAACAAAACAAAGTATTAAGATGTTTTTTATAGAACCTCTACAGCAAAATATTTTGGTACAGTTTCTGTTACCCTTAAGAATCAGAACGCTTTAAAAAATAAATAAAGAAACAATCTCAGCCACATTGACGACATAAAAAGAATACCTGGAATCTTTAACGAGAGTGTTTTTTGAAGAAAAAAAATTAGTATTTCCTCACTTGATATTGACAGAAAAAAAATATCCGGAATCCTTTTCAAGAAAACTCTTTGAGAATCAATCCAGTAACTCTTCATTAAAACTGATGACAAGACTATTTCCGGACTCCTTTAGTGAAAAACTAATTGGAAAAAAAACGTTAATTATCCTATGAACTCGAAGACAGTTCAATGAAGGTTTTTTGTTTTTTTTTTGAAAAAGATTCAGCAATTTATCGATTCAAGTAAAAACGAAAAAACATACCTCTTCGTTAAAATTTTTTTTTTAATCCGGTAATTCAATTTATAAGTTAAAGATAGAAAAGATACCAAATCCAGCACTTCCTTAAATAAAGCTCTTATTTAATAAATATCCAGTAATTCCTCAATTAAATCAAAACTGTAAAAATACTTGAATTCATAAAATGAAAAGAATTTTTTGTAAAAACAATCAAATAATTCCTCAATTACATTAAAGGCAGATCATTTTTCTGGATTTAATGAGAGCGCTCTTTAGAAAAAATCCAGTAATTCCCCAATCAAAGTGAAAAAGAAGAAAATGTCATATTTTTTCTATTAAATTTTTTTCTATAAATCCTATAATTCTTCAATTAACTTATTATTTATATAAATCCCGTAACTTCCCAATTAAACGACCACGGGAAAAACATCCTTGTTTTTTGCTAAAAAAAATTTTTTCATAAATCTGGTAATTCCGCAATTAAACTGAACACGGAAATAATACCCTAATTTTTTCAATGATATTTTTCAATTCCAGTAATTCTTCTTTCAACCCGAAGACAGAACAAATATTCTTATTTTTTTCAGTTTTTAATATTTTATATATATAAATATATATATATAAATCCAGTATTTCCTCAATTAAATCGAAAACGGAAAAATACTCTAATTTTTTCAATAACTTTTCTTTATATAAATCCAGTAATTCCTCCATTAAACCAAGTAAATCCAGTAATTCCACAGTTAAACCGAAGATGGAAAAAATACCCTAATTTTTTATATAATTGTTTTATATGAATACAGTAATTCCTCAATTAAACCTAAGACGGAAACAATACCATAATTTTTCGATTTTTTATATATAAATCCAGTAATTCCTCAGTTAAACCGAAGACGGAAAAAATACCCGAATTTTTTTCAATAACCTCTTTGATATATATATATATATATATTATATATATATTATATAATATATATATATATATATATATAATTATAATATATGTGTGTGTGTTTGGTGGGTGTGTTGTGTGGTATAGTAATATCTATTATAATATATATATTAAGATATATATATATATAATACTATATGTTTATATATAAAAGACAATAAAATACCCGCATCCTTGTAACCGTAGACTCGTCCTTAAGTGCCGCTCGCAAGCGTAGGATGCGGTGAGCTGTGGACATGATTTCTGAAGAAAAGGGTTTTAATCGTTCGCGGCTCAGAAGGAACTCCAAAGGAGCGATCCTTTAAAGAGATTGTCCGAAGATGGATGCTGGCGACGTTGGCGATGCTGTAGGAGATAAAGAGAACATCATTAATAACAGCTAATAAACGGAAAATGAGTCTTATAGGGAGAACGGTATCGGTGGTCACATCTGTAGAGACTAGGTGGCCTGCCGTAGTGGTCATCTCCTCTCTTCAGTCAGTTGTGTTAGGGGATTATATATATATATATTATATATATATATATATATATATATATATATATATATCTATATAATATATATTCTATCATATATATATATATATATATATATATATATAATATATATATATATATATAGAATATATATATCTATATATATATTTATTATATATAGATATATATATATATATATATATATATTTATATATATATGTGTGTGTGTGTGTCGTGCGTTTGTGTGTGCACGTTTGTCCTTCTCACATTGATATTGTATAACTATGTGCGTGCATACGTATATATATGATATATAATTTCAAATCTCCATGTATTGTAAGAGAAAATGATTATTCGTGAGCTCGGTCATCAAATTACTGTATTTTCCGTTTACAAGTCATCAAATATTTTAAGAACGGGAAAACCATATCACACTTCTTCAACGCAGTCTCTGTTACGAGCCTGAGTTCTATCCTTCAATTCCTTGTCAGTTTTTGGATAGATTTAACATAAATGCACAGTTAGGACGAAGTCCTTGCGAGAATAATCTTAATGATCTTGACAATCCTTCATACAGAGTGGCCGATCTCAACTTTGGAATATATTGAAGGTTTTAGGCTTTATTTAGAAACTAAGTCAAACTCAGTTTTTTACTGGATATATTATATTGCCGTTCTGCTTGCAATGAAAACAGTCTTGGTCATATTTTAATCTTTTGTTATTGTTTGTGTTAATCTTGTTAGTGTGAATTTATTTTTAGAAATATGTAAAAGCCTGATAGCCGCTTTTAATCTTACGAATATGATCATAGCCAAACATTTCTTCGAAGTAACTGAAAAGAGGCTACCGGCGGGACAGACAGACGGACAGGCAGATGGCCAGAGGCAGAAAGGAGATACAAGTCGGTTATTTTCTTAAAAGTAAATGTTCCGTGGCCTTGATGAACATAAATTCTGCTGCATTTTCATATTTTTTTATTCTATTAATAATTATTGTTGCATTGTTTGATATTGTACTCGCTGGTTACTTTTGATGTAGTGATTAAGATCATTTGGTCATTATATTCATCATAATTGTATGCGTAGGGACAAGGGTCTCCTTCATCCCCCACCCACGTTTCAATACCCCCGCCCCCCACCTCACATCGACCACAATCCCAACCTTAGGTACGCCCAATGCAATAACCCATTTCAGTTTGTCACTGCAGTCGTAATGGCAAGTAAGAATGACTCCAATACATTTAATACAGAGAATATCTGTAGCGGCGCCCTTTTGTTGCACGACGTTATCAGCGCAGGTGTACTTCCCCACAAGTTGAGTTATGCAGTCTGGAATGCAAATGACGAGGAATCTTCATAAACGTCATTTTCAGACCTACTTTGTGCAGCGGACCGTAAATGTCTACCGCGAAGTAACAGACCGTCGTGTTACGGCGTTGGACTATAACTGTTGTTTAACAGCTCGTAATAGTGTCGGCGTTATTGTTTAACAGCACGTAATAGAATCGCTGTTATTGTTTAACAGCACGTAATGGTCCCGCCGGTATTATAACGCTTGCCTCTGTGGCGTAATGCCGGGTTTGACCAGTGTCTTACGCCTTGGCGTCATTTGATATCTAAATTGCTTTGATTTAGCGCTGCTGTTGTGTTCAGTCATTAGAAACCTGGCCTGACTAAAGGTGATTTTATTTCTGTGTATTCGTATCATGTCTTTGTTAACGAATGAACGACAAATTGAACCAAGGAAGCAGTCAAGATATTACCAAAATTACCGCCATATATTTCTCATATTTAAATCTCGAGTTACTGGTGTAATGTGGTTTGCTGTTGATTAAATTTCAAATCAATTGTAGGCTGGTACGGAAGGAACCTGATATTTCTTTTGAATATATTTGTTCAAATAAAAGAGCTGGAAAGAAGATATGTAATAATGAAAGACTTTGGACTTTGTAATACTTTGTAATACTTGAGTATATTTATATCGTCATATTTCCAGCAGACGCTTCAAGATGCATTAATTTTTTTTCTAGCATATTTATTTGTATTCTTAAAATAAACTTAATATTTTATTTTTACCAACAAGTTCAGGAGGCAAATTTTAACTTTGAGTCAAATATCGTCTGAACAAATGTTGCAGGCATTGAATTTTATTTTTATCTTATGTCTATATATTTTTTCACAATTTATCGTAGTTGCCGAGTTATTTATTCATTCATTTTCTGAGATAATATTTATTTTTATGTTTATTTTTTTTTATCTTGGCGCTTTGTATTTATGCATTTATTCATTTTTTTAGATGAACATAAATAATTTTGTGAGCACATTCCTTGTTTAGGAAATATACCGAGAATATAAAATCGAAAAAAATACCAACTATTTAATGGCGCGTCTTTTTTTTTTTTTTTAGATGATCCCGACAAACCAGTTTCCAAAAAGAAAATCGAATTAGGAAACTCAAGACAATTTAACGAAAACAACGGCGGGAGACGAACCATAAAAAAATAAAAAATAAAAAACAAGAAAAAGATCAGCACATATTTTAAGTTAGAGTTGAAACCTGTCACTCATCATTAGTAGGATCCTGCTGACGTCACACTCGTAAATGTCACTTGTTGTTTATTCAGACTCTCTTTTTATCATTTTTTGGGGGTGGGGGGCGTTAGTTAGCCTACTGTTGTCCCGACATAACTTAATAATGAGGAATTAAATGCGACATAGCAGATTAAAATGATTATATATATGTATATATATAGGTTATATATATATAGCCTATATATATATATAATATATATATTAATATATATATATAGATATATATACTATATAAGATATATATATATATATATAATAAATATAAATAATAAATAATAAATATCTGTAATCTATAGTATATATATCGATTATATATATGTGTGTGTGTGTGTGTGTGTGTGTATTATATGATACTGTATTCATTTTATTGCCTGATAAGGTAAGGTAATAATTAAAAATGAATAAATAAGTATAGGTATACATATATACAGACAACATTATATACATATATATATATATATATATAATATATATATATATATATATACAAAATGTGCACATATTTATAGACGTTAACATATAAATATATGTATACATATATTAAACACATAATTATATATATATATATATATATATATATATATATATATATATATATATTATATATATATATAGCCTAGCAACAGATATTGGATAATGAAAAAAGCTGCCGTCTTGTCCATCGTCCGAGGGCCAATATATGCTGTTAATTCATTATTATTATTATTATTATTATATATCAGAAAGCACACAATCTCTTACGGAACAAACTTGCAAAAGTCGATACCTTCCTATAAACGACAAAAGAATGCCTGAAAAAAAAATTATTAAATGCAGATCATTCAAATATCGCCCATACCGTAGCATGGAATATTTTTGATCTCGAACAAAAGGAAAGAAAGGAAATATCGAAGATGAGATAAAAAAGATAAGATTATCCCTCCGCCGCATCTCGGAATCTTATCGGGAGGACTCAGTCCCCCGAAAGCATCCATCGATCTACGATGACAATTGCATTTATTTCCTCCCGGTTTTTTAACCCTAAACAGATTGGTTGGTTTAGTTTTTTGTCTTGTTTTCGCTGTCTGGAGTCCTACACTCATACATAAACCGCAACACACAAAATATATATATGTGTACGTTTGTTTATGTATATATACATACGCATTAAGCTACAAATGTCCTTTAATATCTAATTCGCTCTACTTCGGTTAACTGAAAATATTGTAATTCCGAGGTAGAGCGAATGAGATAATAAGGACATTTGTAGCTTAATGCGTATGTATGAATCACGGTGATGTGATGAGATTCGTATATATACATATATGTGCGTATGTACATGTATGTTTGTGTGTATACTATATATATATATATACTAATATATATATATATATTTATATTAATTTATAATTGTATCGTATATATACTATATATATCATATATATATATATATATATATATATTATATA
>NC_087212.1:38918954-38931454 GCF_015104395.2 Macrobrachium nipponense
GTTATTCTTGAACTTAGAACTTTTATGTCAAAAGGCATGACTCTTATATATTGTTTTCTTTTAATTATGAATTTTTTATCGTTTAGTTTTTAAATGCTTAAAAATTTTGGGCAACAATGTAATATATGGGACGAATATTTAAGGGCCCTAGAAATAATTCAACAGGTGTAAATTTATCTAGTAAGTCATTGCAGATTAATAATAAATTTGTTTCACCATAAAAGATTTAGTACCGTCTAAAAAAAACCTCATAGTAGTTTACTTTTGCTTATGAGAGAGAGAGAGAGAGAGAGAGAGAGAGAGAGAGAGAGAGAGAGAGAGAGAGAGAGAGAGAGAATATTGTTTATAGCATATCATTTACTTTGTACTCATATTAAATACATTTAGATTGTCCTGTTTTGCCTTATTCAAGATTTTGCGATATTTAAACATGAAGTTCGTCTCCCGCAGACTAACTGCGTTACACACACAAAAATAAGTTATGGATTCACGTTACGTATTGTGTTATATATTAATTATATATATATATATATTATATATATATATATATATATATATATGATATATATATATATATATTATATATATGTATGTATATGTATGTATATATATAAATGTGTGTATTTATGCATATATATATATATATATATATATATATATATATATATATATTATATATTATATATATATACATATATATACATATATATATTAGTTGTCGGCATGTCATTTGGGATGAATAACTACTGGGTCAGATGAGGTACTGTGAGTTTTAACACAACGTAGCCATCCGCCCGGCCCTGTCCAAAATTCGAACCCGGGTCCCTTGTCTTGGTAATTTAAAAACTGAATGGGTCATGCCCATGTATGGGGTATGTGGGTGGGTTTGTATGCGTTACTGGTTTCTGTAAATAAATGTCTGTGCATTTATATGTCCTCCCTAAGGAAAAGCCATTCTTTGTATTGCAAAGGTAACCAAATTCATTATACCAGCAATTTACCAATCCTTACTAAAAGCATATTCATCTGTTGCTTCATATAAATGACTCACTAGAGTTTTTTAACTATTATGTCACTGATGTTTACCCTATGGTATTCTTTACCAAATGATAAGTCATATGTATACAGAAATTATGTATGATAAATTCGTAAAGTAACTAAGTCTACAGGCATAGCCTCGTTTCACGGGCAGAACCACCTCCGTTTTAGGGAATCCCCTCACACCCCCATTATAAACCATCTTAGGGGTCCCCACTATAACCCTGCCAAGTTTCATGCCCATCGGACCAGCCGTTTGACCATGATCGAATGACAGACGACAGACGAACGGACAAATATAATGCCCATTATAAAGCAATGTGATAAGATTCAACTTTATTTTTAACCTTAATTTCATCTGACGAAGTACAGTTTTGTTATTAGCTGATGACAATTAATTTCCTTTAGATTAAAGTTTTCACCAAAACCTTACTTACTATGAAGGTTCCTCATTTTGATAGAAGTCTTGACCTTGACTTGTTATCATTCATGAGCATTTGAGTCTTCATTCATATCAGATTGAATATACTTACCTTTACCAACATAGATGAAGTGCACATACATGAATATATTAAACTTTTGTTTAAACCGAAACGATGAATAATGTACTAATTGAAACGCATCATGAATTACATTTATAAAACGCCCTAATAGAGTTTAATTTTAAAATATATGAATAATTCATGATTATGAATGAACGAGCCACTCACGGAAAATTAGAAAAAAGTCCTGTAGGAGTTATTCAATGTTAAGAGAAGTGATGAAATATCGTGATTATTTGGTTATGAATCTCTTATGAACTGTGGTTATGCAAATCGGCTAATGTAGGGGAGGTTTTCTGCATATATATATATATATATATATATATATATATATATATATATATATATATATATATATATATATATATATTCCAGTGGTTAGGACTCTTACCTTACATATAAGATTCACGAGTTTAATTCCCCAGCAAAGTGGAACACTTTAGGCGCACTCCATTAGATACCGCTGAAAACTGTCTTTACCTAAGCATTAAATTTTACACCTTATGTTAGTTAATTGACTTTGGTTGTTTGCAACCAAGACGGCTCGAAGGTAACAGCTTCTGAAGCCACCACTCTTTGTGAAAAAGGCACAAGATATGATATATATATATATATATATTATATATATATATATATATATATATATATATATATATATATATATATATATATATATGTGTGTGTGGTGTGTGTGTGTGTGGTGTGTTGTGTGTGTGTGTGTGTGTGTATAACTTCCCATTCATCACTTCTTTCACCCAACCTAGCTCATATTTTTTCAGCCTCCCAATTCTCCAACGTTTCACCAATTTATCAGCCATGTGACCAAACTACCTTTCAGACTCACTTATCCACCTGTTAGCTTTTTTGCCACATTTTCATAATGGCGTATGTCGTATGGCTCATCCTTTTAGCCATTCTCACTGGACATTTGCAACGTAAATATTAGTCTCATCAACATCTACCGTTTTTGTTAGTTTCATGTGAAAGAAAACTATTGATGGCTACTTGTCTGTCCGTCCGCCTTTTTCTGTCCACCCTCAGATCTTAAAAGCTACTGAGGCCACAGGACTGCAAATTGGTATGTTGATCATCCACCCGCCGCCCCCCACCTCCAATCATCAAACACCTTATAGCTTTGTCTCGCTCGTAATTGCATCTGTATCAGTTATCTCATTAGTTTTTTCATTGTAAGCCATACAAAGCTTTTCCTTTTACTCTCATTACTTGATCGACACTCCCTTCTCTACCCCACATTCTTTTCACTTTATCAGACTTTAATTCTTGCAACCCTCCCCGTCCCATCTTAAAACGAAAAACCTTCCATATAACCCTTTTTACTTAACCTTTTCCAGGCCTAGATGCACCTTAGACATCTTGGTCAGTCAGTCACGAATACGCTTCGGCATCTTACATTTAATCTCACCAGCTTCTAACACCTTATCAACTTCCCTCTGTCTCAGCAGTCACTATTCCCTTTCATTCTCACACCATTCAAATCTGCTTCTCACCAATCCTCTTCATTCAACAATCATCAAAATACGCAGTACATTTTTCCCAGACTCCATCTCTCCTCAAGCATCTCCTAATATGGGATCCGGTAGTTCATTATTAACCTTACTCTCTACCTATAATCCAGTGCAACTTGTTTTTCTACCTAAAGTACTTGGTAAGATTTGCTCCTGCATTTTCACATCAGTTTCCTCCGTTTTTTTTTTCTTTCACTTTCTTCCTAACGATCTTATCCATCCCCTTGTATGCCTGCGAGAAAGATTCGAGGATTCTGACCAAGGCAGTAAATCACTGGGTAGGTTCATTGAAGTCATAACTTGACCCTTTTTGTTATTGAGGTCTCATATGAATTTCAAAACTGAGGCGTCTTCTATTGGTGATTTACCCCCGACTAATGGAACCTGCCGTGAGTCCTTGTTGTGAGAAGTGCGTGTTTAACTTCCTTGCTGAAGATGAAGTAATCGTCAGTTTTACTTTCTCATTTGGATTTTGCCACCGTTTCTCTTTGTGGAAGTTGTGATTCATCTACCGTTGGTGTGAGTGCTTTAAAGGTAGATCAGATTAGGTCGAAGAAAGGTAAATGCAAGGAAGATTTTAGTAAAAAATGACAACAATGGGAAATAGATAGATGGTAGAGAGGCAGACAGACAGTGAGTGAGTATAAACAACCAAGATGAAGGAAGCCTATGAAAGAGGCCGGTGATAACAGCATAAGAGAGACAGACAGAAGCAAGGGGGTAGAGGGGCGCAGGGCGGGGGTTGAGGGTATAGTGACAGAAGGGGATGCCACTATAATATCATGGTAATAAGAAACAGCAGCAACAGTCCTTGAGAGTGAGAGCGAACGACGAACACATAGCTCCTCCTGGGCCACCTCCTTCGACTTCTTGGCGGTGCTGGTGGTGATAGGGGGACTGCGCTCCCCCCCCCCCCTCTCCTTTTATTTCTTCTTCGGCCGCCGAAAAGGGTTGGGGAAACCACCCACGAGGCTTTTAAGAGAGACATCGTGGCCACAAAAGGAAAGCCTAATTATCCGCGAGGAGGGAAAACACCGCGGAAATAAAACTCCCCCTCTTTTTTTTTTCTTTTTATGCTTTCTCATTTCTTCTTCGGCGCAGCGCGATCCCGAGATATTTCTTCTTCCCAGTTTCTGTGAACGGATCCAGGTGGAATGGGTTCGCGTCATCGATATATCTATTTTCCCTTTTGCCATTCGCTTTTCCACACAGATCTTGCCGTTTTCCATTTATGCATACTCTTCCAGCAAGGATTAATTCCCTCAACAGCTTGGCCACTGGTACATTTTCGTGTCCAAATAAAAACTCGCCTCACGCATACCACGAGGGAAAACTCACTGGACGATTCACAACCTAAACGGAATAAAACACTCTTTCCGAAACTACAATATCAGTTACAACACATCTCGGTTTTGGTGATTGTGATGCCACATGAAAAGTGATTGGAATTCTCGCTTCCTTTCTCCATACGAAGAGATGATTGAAATGCTCTCTCGTTCTTCCTCCGCACGAGGATTTCAATATTTCACATTTGTTTCTCGTTTTTTGTTTTTTTTGTATACTTCTTTTGAACGCTTTTCGTTTGTTTTTACTGTATTCATTACTCTGATGCATAGGCATGATTTTGCTGACCAACTGTCCCCGAACACTTTGTTTGTGTTTGATTTTCATACCCAAAGCTTTCTGATGGGGCATACGCCATCCGGGCACTTTGCGTAGTCTCGTCATTTATGGTTTTAATCGCGAAACAGTGCCTGCTCGTTCCTCAATGAATTCATTAATTAGTCAGTTTATTCATTTATTCCTTCATTTATTTTACGTATCTTTTATATTCTTTCGTTTATCGTTATATTCTTTTCATCTATCACACATCTTACCTTTCACATTTCCCCATGGATCTTTCGATTAACGTGTTCCTTATGGTGTACATTTATGCCGTCACTTCCATTCAACTAATGCGTCTTCCATTGACACATCTCATTCGCCACCCCCTACTCCCACCTCTTCATCTCCCTCTTATTATCCACTCCCCCCCCCCCACCCCCCCCCCAACCTCTTTCCCCGGTCCTATCCCCCTCCCTCCAATTAATGATGATTCCCCTTCTCCCTCTCTCGATTTCCATTAAGGATTTGCATCAAACTCCTCCTGCGCCTCTTCCTATTTCTTCCTCCTCCTACTTCTCCTTCTCCCTACCTCCTGCCATTATTTCCTCCTCCCGTACCCCTTACGTCTTCCTCCTGTTCTCCTAATTTCTACATTATTCCTACTCCTACGTTTCCCTCCACCGCTTTCCCTTTCTTCTCAACATCTACTTTCTCCTCTCCTTTAGCCATTTTTTTTATTTCTTCTCCTTCACCCACTCTTCCTCCTCCTCCTCCTCCTCCTCCTCCTCCTCCTTTCTTCTTTTCCTCACTCTAAATAGAAGCACTTTTGATATCTTTCTCGTTTCCTCTCCCACCCCACCCCCCTCCTCCTCTCTCTTTCGTCTCAACATCTACTTTCTCGTCTCCTGTAGCCATTTTTTATTTCTTTCTCTTCTCCTTCACCCACTCTTCCTCCTCCTCCATCGCCTCTGCTCTTTTCCTCACTGTAAATAGAAGCACTTTTGATTTCTTTCTCCTTTCCTCTCTCCCCACCACCTCTCCTCCTCTTTCTTCCATACCTCTTCCCCGGGTGAGACTTCAATTAGAGATGCCAATATCTTCCTTTTGAGTCGCCATTCGGTGACAACGGGTCCACGAGATCGCCAACTCTTTTTGGTCAAGAGTGAGTGACAGGTTTTGCTTGACTCTATGGAAATTACATAGAGATTGATAAAAGAAAAGGTACAGGGAGGACGAAGGTGGAAGAAGGAAAGTGGAGTATTAAGGGACTTGGATTAATATAAACTTATTCAACTGCAAGGACACAGAGATCGATCCCACGGTAGGGTAACGACAGGGTTCGTTTCCTAGAATCTCCGTCTCTAGTCGATTAGGGTGGGTGGCAGACTAGGTAGGGAAGGGAGATGGGTTTGCACGTTTTATATTTATATATTTCATTAATTTCGTGTTTTTCTTATATTAAACTACACTCAGATTTATTTATTCATCTTTTTAGTTTCCTATTTAATTTTATTAAGGCGTCAGTAACCTGGATGTTGTGACGCCAGATTCAGTAGTAATAAATTAATCAACCCTTTTTAGCTTTTCATATCTTCATGTCCTCACATTTCTTTTCTTTATTTGCCGGTTTACAAGTTGATTGTTGTGTGAAGGACAGTTGTTAATTTTTTTGGTATTAGAGCTGTAAGCAAAGTTTGTTTTTCAAGTTACCATCAGTAATTACTTGTCCGAAAATCTAAGTTGAAAGGTTTAAGATTTTAATTCATCACTTTTACTAAATTATCTGCAATACTTACAACCTTCTTATTTTTTCAAAGAAAATAAAGTGATTGGTATTGAGAAAATCACTATAAAATAAATAAAAAATCGAGTATAAATTATTTTAGATAAAAAAGTTTACATTTATTAAAAAAAAAAATACTCAAATCTAATAGTGGTCCAGCAGAACGCACCGCACCTTATTTCCAGGTAGGCAAAGACCGTTTCGTATCCGTTTCTACTTATGTTATAATAGTCACTAACGCCCTGCCGCCCATAAGTCACGGGCGTGACTGGTAGACGAGCCGAGAAATGGTTACGCGGAAACGGACGAGATGGGCGCAGCCGTGGTTTAAGGCCGCAGCAAGAGGTCCTCGGCCCATACTGGAAGCCCGGGAGGACTTCCCGCCTGGAACCTGCCCTGGACTTGCCATTGGCCTCCCCATCCGTTTTTCCAGGCACGCACAAATAATTTCCAGAGCTAGTGTACACAAGTTCTGGAAATTATTTGTACCTGGCCTCCCCGTCCGTTTTTCCTGACATAAATAATTTCCAGAGCTTGTGGCCATAAGCTCTGGAAATTATTTTGAGCCTGGCATCCCCGTCCGTTTTTCCAGGCACAAATAATTTCCAGAGCTTGTCTATAAAAGCTCTGGAAATTATTTGGGTCTAGGCTTCCCGTCCGTTTTTCCAAACACAGAATTTCCAGTTGTGTTCACAAACTATGGAAATTATTTGTGCCTGGTCACCCCGTTCGTTTTTCCAGGCACAAATAATTTCCAGAGCTTGTATATAAAAGCTCTGGAAATTATTTGGGCCTAGGCTCCCCGTCCGTTTTTCCAGGCGCATAATTTCCTGAACTTATGTACACAAGCTCTGGAAATTATTTGTGCCTGGCCACCCCGTCCGTTTTTCCAGGCACAAATAATTTCCACACCGCCGCGAACAGAACTTGTGTACATAAGATCCATATGTCAAGAAGGTCTATGCGGTCGTTTAGTCTCTGGAGCACGCGCCCCTCCAGACACCTGACAAATAGGAAACCCAGACGCCATGCTGCTTCTTAGATCCAGGCCCTGACCCCTGTGCTGTGCTGCTCTGGTCCTTCTCCTCCTGTGCCTGCCAGGGTAGTGGTCGACTGGGTTCCAGCGAACTGGCCTGGAGGCTTTCTTTGTGGATATCTCCGGTGAATTTGGTTTGAAAATTTGACTTGTATTTCCGAATGGAGATGCTTCATTTACATTTAATTTGTAGCAATAGGAAAACAAAAGGTTTTAGACATCTGTTTGCATCACGCATTAGAGTTTAACAACAAGAGACCAACAATGTATTACATATAGTAGTTTACACATTTTGGTGCCAAAAATCTTTGACCAAGATTTTAGACATTCTTATTCAAAGTGCGTTAGATCTTTGTATAAGTAAGAAATTCTCTCTCTCTCTCTCTGCTCTCGTCTATCTCTCTCTCTCTCTCCTCTCTCTCTCTCTCTCTCCTTTTTTTTTACACCATCTTCTTATACACTTCTTTGTGGGCGAGAGGACTTTAAGCATCCATCTCAGCTAGTAAAAGGAAAATGGTATTCCCATAAACGTCGTATAAGCATCAAATAACAATTATAATGGCCTGTACTTAAACAGCAGTTTTCATGTAGAATTCAAGTGAGGGTTAACCTCATCATGTGGGGTTTTAATGGGGGTTCCCTGCTGAGGTTATGTTTGGATTGCGGCTACTGGGATCTCTCTCTCTCTCTCTCTCTCTCTCTCTCTCTCTCTGATATTAGGTGCACTGTCTGAATTATTCCAGTTCTCTCTCTCTCTCTCTCTCTCTCTCTCTCTCTCTCTCTCTCTCTCTCTCTATATATATATATATATATATATATATATATATATATATATATATATATATATATATATAGTATATATATATATATATATATATATATTAATTGTTAAAATTTTTAATGTAAACTTCTACGATGAGAGAGAGTAGTGCTTCAAAAATTCCATTTGTGGATGAACGGGAGTTCATTTTTCTAATGTTCTTTTAGAATAAAAGTTGTTAAATAAAATGAAACCACTTTCAAAATAGTGTTCACCATAGTTGAAGGATACCGCTATTTTCGTAGCTTATGACTTGCATAGTACTAAGACGCCCAGCATTTGTTTCTTGACAGTATATTTTTATTGGCATCTTCTTTATATTCTTGCTGGTATAACGTATTTGCTGTGATAAACTTAAGCATTAAACTTTCTATAAGAGATAGTTGGGATAATTGTCTTGGTTTGTTACTCGCGTCAAAGTATTCTGCTCAGTTTCTTGTTATGTGAGTAATCATTCTCCCGCCTCAATCACTGTATCATTTAAATACATACTTGAAATATCAACTGAGAAACCAAATGCATATGCCAGAATATCACTAAGGAATTTACAAAGATTTCTATTGGGTATGATTTGTATATCTGTCCTTTATCTTTGTAAACACAAGAAGAATAAGCGATATGGCGTGTGAAACACTGACGTCATTGTACAGTCACTCATATAAGTTCATGGATGTCTGGGTGTTTTAGAGGGATTTCCATTTCACCCCTTTCTGGATGACAGGTGACTGGGAGTGCGAAAGCGGCTAAATGTTCAACTATCTAACTCTACCGTAGAAAGTTTCGGTGTGTGCCCGTCTACGTCACTATACAGATCCGTTGTCCAGAAAGGGTTTGAATGCAATTGAGCTTTATACCCGGAGACGTCCATGAAATTATATGAGTGACCACAGCAAGACATACCGGTATCTCAAATCACCCTGGTCAGTTATTTAGCGCCCCTAGTATGTCTGAAGCCACGTTACCCTAGAAAGATTTACACTAAGCCAACATGTGAGACTTACGGTGCATCCACACTACTATAAACACGAGTCATAAGCTCAAATCATCAACTTATCACTCACATATAACTAACAAATTGAAAACAAGTAAACGACCGTAAGGGGAAAACGGACCTTCGTCAAATGCTGGATCGTTCGAAGCGCTGGTTGGAACTACTAATTGGCCTTTGGCTTGTCTTCAACCTTTTTGTGATGTGTGTATAATAAGTAGTCGACTTGTGTATGCGATATGTTTTACTGCAGTGTGGACACATCCATTTGTAAGTCTCCGTAGTGAGACTTTTCACTAAGTTACCATGACAAAACTTATACAAAGCCACCATGTGAAGACGAGTCACCATGATAGACTAGCAAAATCACGTGGTAGGAATGGCCACCTAATGTTATTCTTAACTTCATGAACGCTTTCACAAATTACGACACCATCATAAAGTGTTGAGGATGGGGTTAACATCCTCCTCCAGCTTTCACAGACACAAATTCAAGCACTTTTGTGACCGAGTTGTAACTCGGAAGAGTTTCTTTATTTACTAGAAGTTCGCCTTTCATTCTCCGAAGCCTCTTGAGTGTGATACAGTATCGATTATATCTAAGTTTGATAATACTTAATGCTCTAGAACTTTATTTATATAGACAATAATTTGTTTTAAAGCTAACATGACAGATTTACACACTTTTATTTTAGGAATTACTTCGCAAACATACATACATACATACATACATACATACATACATACATACATACATCATACATACATACATACTACATCCTATATATGGACCTCAACATATAATGGACACCCACGTTTAGAACTGCCAGCATCCAGCCCGGATCCAGTCCATCTCACTTCTCTCTATAATGTAAAAGTTCTTTTGGAATCTATAGATACACTGACATAAAATAATCATAATATTATGTATGTTGGAAGAATTTCCTTGTCCTTGTCACTGATTGACCCTTAATCCTATCTTGCCCTTATCCTACTTCGACCTCTGGTAAGTGTCTTTTTTTTATATACTTTTTTTCCCAAAGGAGATCTCTTTTTTTCCAATGCCTTTTTTCCGAAAGGAGACCAGATGAATAAAACCGATAAAAGAAGTAGCATTAAACGCCTTGCATCACATCAGAGGCCTCATCCGCGTCTTTTAATTATTCTCTTTAACAACTTGTAACTATTTTATGGAGATGTATTCAACGCCATTTGACGGCCCAGTTCATTCCTATTACCGGGCCCGTATTACCGATAGTTACATCGGCTCGTGAATTCCTTCCATCAAGGAATTGGAAATTCCTTTTGATCATATCACGTATAATGGGCGACAAAGTTTCCTTTAATCCGGCAGCGACTGTAAACACTGGACGACGGAGTGGCCGCTCCGGTCATTTGCCGGACGACGGAGGACCTCGTACGAGTCTTCCGCGCGCGGCGTGGATCACCAAAGGAATTTAATTTCAGGGCTATTATTGCTCCATACTATAATTTTAATGGTAACCATTTGCATATTCTTGTCCAATGACCACCCAAATATTCAGGTTCCCTCCTCGCCTCCGCCACACCTACCTCCATCCCTTCCCCCGGGCCGACGGCCTTCCAATATCAGCAGAGAGCGTCAGAGTTTATTCTCATATACATTAACTGCTTCGATCTGCGGCCATAAAAGCTAAATTGGGATGGCTTCTGAAACCGCAAATATTTCAACGCCCCCTACCCTCTCTCCCCCCCCCTTCTCCTCTACCTCCCCCCATCCTTCACTTCCCTCCACTTATGCCCCCCTTTTGTTTTACCTCGCCCCGTTTTAGAAATAATGAAAAGAGAAACTAAGACAATGTACGCCCATATTGTAGCGCTATAAATCTTGGCGATAATCTACTGCCTGACAGTGTTATTAGTAAGTATGGAGCGATGTGAATTTGACACAGACATAGACGAAGGGATCTCCTCCTCCTCCTCCTCCTCCTCCTCCTCCTCCTCCTCCTCCATAGTGAACGACGCCGAAAAGTCCATTCATAAGAAATATTAACAAATAACGTTCGTTCATAAATATTTTAACAGGTAACGTTCATTCACAAGTATGTTAACAAAAAATTATTTTCACTCCGAGTCTGAGGATTCGTAAAATGGAACTGCTGTTCTGTCGTCTTTCTGCCGTAAAGGACACAAAGCTGAGCCTTCTTTTACGGGCCTCCCTTGAAGTAAGACCCAGTGCTGGCATAAGACGCACGTGCGTAAATATGCGTACAGTCTTTTACATGTATATGCATACATACACCATACACTCATTCACACACATATACGTGTATGTGCAGACATATTTATATATATATATATATATATATATATATATATATATGTATATATATATATATATATATATATATATATATATATAATATATTATATATATATATATATATATATATATATATATCTATATATATAAATATATATGTGTGTGTGTGTGTATGTGTGTGTGTGTTTGTAAATATGTGTATATTTATGCGTGTTTCAAAACACTAATGTCTTCCAAGTTATGGGGATAAGATATCCACAGAAAATCACTCGAGAACCTACAGGTAATGCAGTAAGCCTCTCTACATCATTATGTACTATTAGCTGAAGGTGCTGAGTGCTCGTCTATATCAAAGTGATTTTTTTTCATTGAAACATCGAGTGTCCTTCCTTACTATAGAAATACCAGGTACTAAGTACTAAGTAAGTCATTCATGGGTCACGGGCTTCAGTTACTTCACTAGGTCATTCATGGGTCACAGGTTCCAGGTACGTATAGCATGCTTCGAATACAAAAGTAGGTCAGTCATGGGTCACAGGTTTTAGATGCTTTTTAAGTAGGTCATTTATAAGTCGCAGACTTCAGGTCCTTTAGTAGGTCATTCATGGGTCACAAACTTCAGGTCCCTTAAGTAGGTCCTTCATGAATCACAGACTTCAGGTCCTTAAGTAGGTCATTCATGATTCATAGTCTTCATGTCCTTAAGTAGGTCATTCATTAGTCACAGATTTCAGGTCTTTAAGTAGGTCATACATGAATCACAGACTCCAAGCACTTAGTAGCCTTCAGATACATAAGTTGGACAATCATGAGGTCACAGGTTTCACGTAATTGAGTGGGTCATTCATGGGTCACGAAGT
>NC_087212.1:38936454-38941454 GCF_015104395.2 Macrobrachium nipponense
CATATCCATTTTCCACAGAATTATTTAAAAATAAAAATAAATGCAATATTTATATGTTGTTGTCGAAGTTACAAGCACCGATCACTTCTCGACCGAGTAACGAAGATTCGTGGAAAAAAATAAATAAAAAAAGTGAGTGACTACACAAGTTCTTTTAAGAAATACGTCATGAGGCTTCTCTGCCTACATCTTCTTGGGCACTGGGCGATTTGGAATATATGAATATAAATCAAATATTTTGGTAGTCAAGTTTCTGTTATCGCTAAGTAACAGTTTCTCCGTCGGATTTGACTCTCGTTTTCATCCGTATACGTTCATTCCGGTTCTCTTTGCACGTTAGGTATCTAATTTACTTTTTCTTTTTATTTCTTAACTGTTATTTTGGCTGCGGTTTCATTCTTTGTGTGTATGTGTGTGTTTTTATTGTTTGTGTGTTTTTTTAGTCTTTCGTATTTGATTTGCCTCAAATTATCGTCTGGAAAAAAAAAATTCTCGAGTAGGGATAGAGACGATTTTTTTTATACAGTTGATCTCTCCTGTTCATTGTTATTTACTAGATCGTTCCTTCTCTCTCTCTCTCTCTCTCTCTCTCTCTCTCTCTCTCTCTCTCTCTCTCTCTCTCTCTCTCTGTATATATATACATATATATATATATATATCAGTCATTACCATCAGCGTATTTGGGTAAGGAACATTACAGAAATACTGTAATGTTATTTGCCAGGTAATTTCTTCAGGTTTTTTCCGCTCTCTCTCTCTCTCTCTCTCTCTCTCTCTCTCTCTCTCTCTCTCTCTCTCTCTCTCTACTTTGCGCGTATTAGAGTTTGAGAAATCAGAGATTCTAAGGGTAAAACCAGTCATCTACTATAATAGATACTATTATAGATAATTTCTCCAGGTTGTCCCCTGCCCCCACCCCGACTCTCTCTCTCTCTCTCTCTCTCTCTCTCTCTCTCTCTCTCTCTCTCTCTCTCTCTCCCCTTACGATATCTCGTGCGCATTTGAGTGAGAGACATTAAAGGAATTCGCGGGGTAAAATTTCTGATATACTAGATAATTTCTTCACGTCTAAATATCTCTCTCTCTCTCTCTCTCTCTCTCTCTCTCTCTCTCTCTCTCTCCATATACGTTACCTTGTGCGTATTTGAGTGTGAGACATTAAAGAAATTCTCAGGGTAAAACTTGCGGTCAGTGTTGTTCTGTTGGGGCGGACAAGACGAATGGGTCGCCTGGACTGCCGGTCTATATTGGAGTTGGATTGCTCGAACATAATTTACCTCCGAGGAACAAGGGGGCGGACGTCCTTCCTCTACCCTCGTCCAAGTCTAAAAAGTCAGAAAAAAAGACAAAAAAAAAAAAAAAAGACGAAAGTAAGAAAAAGATACAGTGAACGTCTTCGCTGATATCCTCTCGTTCTCGACTTGGAAAGAAGAGATACCTTTCATTATGGCCTTCGTCGTTTTCATGGTCAATCGATTTTTGCATCAGCCCCATCCCTAACTATCCCCTCCTCCTACCCCTACCCCTACCCATACACATCCTAGACCCCTCAGCCCCCCTCTCACCCCCTTTTATATATATGTTTGGAAGATGTAAAGCGTTAACGATGGCGATCTTCGTAACAATAACAAAGGCCGGTTTACGAGAGATCACCGTATCGTCTGACGACTTCTATTCCCATCTCTCTCTCTCTCTCTCTCTCTCTCTCTCTCTCTCTCTCTCTCTCTCTCTCTCTCTCCGAGCGCCTTAGTTCGCCCCCAAAAGTGGTTTTCAATCAGCACAAAGTACCGCTGGAAGTTACCGGTCCCGGCTGACCATTACCCCCCGCCAAATAGAATCCTCCGGAAAGATTGGTAAGCCTCTTCTTGACAGGCTTCTGTATATAAACTGGCAAATTTATGTTGGTTCAAGACCTTACCGGGACGCCTCGGCCCCTCCCAGCCCATCGCCGGGACGCTGGACCGGACTTCAGATAACATTCCTCATTGTCTGGCCGGTGCCTCCCCCATTAACTCCGGGTTATGTGCCGACGCTTCAATTAACAGTTATGGCTAATGATTTCGTCTCCCTTCCTTAGCTGCTGCTCTTCCTCTCAACTGCTGCTTTTTTCTTTCGGTTCTGGAAAAATAATAAAATTCCCTTCGGATTTCCAAAACAAAAACTAACTTCCTATCGTGTTTCAGAATTATACTGGGTTGTTCTTCTGAATTTAATTCTTCAGAAAAAAAATTCCACTAGTGTTGGATTACATTTAGCTGTCTCTTTTTTTTCTCAGTTTTGAAGAAAAAAAAATGAGTCATTTTTCCGGGTTTACACATTGTACTTAGCTCTTCGTCTGAACATTTTTTTTTTTCGGTTCTAAAACAAAAACTAACTTTCAATCGTGTTTCAGAATTATAATTGGCTGTTCTTCTGAATGTGATTGTTTTTCGAAGGGCGTCTTCAGAAAACAAATTCCACTAGTGTTTCACAATTACATTCAGCTGTCTTTCTTAATTGGTGTTTTTTCGGATTTGGAAAAATATGTCATTTTTCCGTGTTTAAAAATTTTACTTAGCTGCTCATCTGAATTTTTTTTTTTTTTTTTTTTTTTTGCGGTTCTGAAAAGAAAACTAACTTCCTGTCTTGTTTCAGAATTGTACTTAGTCGTTCTTCAGGACTGTTTTGTGTGTGTGTGTGTGTGTGTGTGTATGTGTGGTTGTGCTTCAGAAAAAAAAAATCATCTAGTGCGTCAGAATTGCACATAGCAGTTCGTCTGAATATTTTTTCCGTTCAGAAAAATTATCAAACTCCCTCTGTTGTTTAAAGTGTGCGTAGCTGTTCATCTGAACATTTTCCGACTTTCCGGTTCAGGAAAAATAAGTCCTCTCGTGTTTTGAAATTGTACTTAACTGTTCGTGTGAGCTATTTTTGGGGGGAAAGGGGATCAGAAAAACATGACAAACAAATTTCTTCTCGCGTATCACAATTGTTCTTAGCTGCTCGTCTGAACTTTTTTGTGGTGACGGTTCAGAAAAAAATAACAAGCTAACCTCCTCTCGTGTTTCAAAATTGTACTTGGCTGTTCGTCCGAACATTTTTTCAGTAAAATGAAAAAACAAATTTCTATTCGTGTTTCAAAATTTTACTTAGCTGTTCGTATGATCAGTTTATTTGGGAAGAGGCTGGGGCGCGTGTGGGGGGGGGGAGTTTTAAAAAAATCTTAATACCAAAGTCGTATATTCGAAATTTAAGTCGCTTCTGTTTCTCATTAATTACAAAATCTTGCAGTGTCCTTCCATTGAACATTTATTCCATAACTTTCCTCCCACACGGAAAATAAAATTCATGTATGAAAATCTTCTGCCCCTAACTGCCATACTTCTCTTCGAAGAGGAAAATCAAAAGAGACTTTTATTGTATGATTGTGGTATGATGAATTGCATACGTTTAATCTCCTTTAAAGGTTATTGTTTATCCTTTATTAAATAAACATTGTGCATTATTGTTTATTTTTATATATATGTCTTTTAAGAGACTCATATTTTATTAAATAAACATTGTTTGTTGTTTATTTTATATGTATCCTTTTTAGGAGACTTATCTTTTGTTGAATAAACATTGTACATTTACGCACAGTTATTTCATGGCATCGACCTATTATTATATATGACGTTTTGCAGAGTAAGCACGCTGAACGGGATTTTTTCGTTTCCATTCCTCCCTTCGGGGTGCAAAATACAAACACACACATACACACATACGAGTACACGCACACACACGCATAAATGATACAATGTAAGTATTGCTTATCCTAAAGTTACATTAAAATTCTTATTTGTCCATCAATAACTCTATAAATGTGATTCTCAACCAGGGGGAAATTCCAGCTTAGAGGGCAATTTCAGAGTTTCAGGAGGGAAAATTGTGACCACAGATTGGCGGGCTCAAACTGGTCCCAGGACCACACAAAACGCAGCGTTCATCAGTCCATACTACTGAGAGGTCACGCTAGGTTTTCTCTCCGCTACCATGTGTGTTTGTGTCAGTATTTTTTTGCATATTATCTGGATGTGTCTTTTGAGGCAGAAATTTTGGAAAGGGTTGGTGTTGGGGTGGGGGGTTTGGGGGTCGGGATGACATTCTGACATATGGTGAGTAGGTTGCTTGGGCCAAAAAGGGGTTGAGAACCACTACTCTATAACATTTTACAAAGTAACACATCGGAATATATATTTTTTTCTTACATTCCTCCCTTTCAGGAGAAAAATCCTCGAAAAACACACATACGAAAATATCTCAAAACAAACATCGTATATCCCATTACCGACATTAATCCCCGCCGTAGGAGAAAGACTGAAGGTTCCCTGGAACTGGACGGAGCGTCGAAGGACCTGCTGAAAGGTGAGATTGTTTTCTTTTCCTCCGACTGATTGCACCTGTTGAAGGAGAACACGGGTGGCTTATCAGGAAAGGGTCGTCCGCCCAGTTCATCCTCCTGCGGGAACTTGCCCCATAAACTTCGGGAGGTGAGGAAGGGTCTTCGGGCAGGACCCATATCTCTTCCACTCTGGCCTCGCCTCGTATTTTTGTTGTCTCTACGGCGTGTCGGTCTGTCTGTCTGTCGTGGGAGGAATTTCTGGGACTTCACGCCCTTTGAATAAAGTCTACCATTTTCTTCCATTTTTCATTTTTCGTTATATACATATATATATATATATGTATATATATATATATATATATATATATATATATATATATATATATATATATATATACTACATACATATATATATATATATACACACATTTTTGTGACCCCTCGGTATTATCAATTTTTTTGTACGGTTCTTATTTTTTAACTAAAATATTCATTTTGATGGCCTTTGTTACCGAGAGTGGCGAAATTTCAGTATTTTTTCCATTAATTCTTCCTAATTAGTCTATCATTTGTGTTATGACTAATTCAGTTTATATTCACTGAAGATTACCGAGTGAAGAATTTCTACATATGTACATTA
>NC_087212.1:38946454-38951454 GCF_015104395.2 Macrobrachium nipponense
ATTTATTTATATTATTATTTATATATTTACTTATTTACTTAATTGCTTATTTATGTCAATTCTTTCTCTCTTCTCCATAAGCATTCAAGTTAGTGATCAACCAACGAAGAATAGACGCATCACTAGATCTCGTTTCCTCCTCCTCCTTCTCCTCCTCCTCCTGCCCCCTGCCCCTTAGCAACCCTCTCCATCCCCATTCCCCTTCCCCCCCTCCCCAACCCCCTTTTGCTTGCTTATTTGTAAGTCTGTGTCTGGTCCGATTTACTCAACATCAAAACTGCGTTGTGTCGATTCCGAAGATCGATTTAATATGATAATGACGCCGTAGGTGGAGTCGGGGCAGCGCCGCCGTGTGCGTTCCAATTTCCCTGAGTCGTAAACATTTACGGCCTTCAGCAAATACTTATACGAGCCCATAAAACATTCTCTCTCTCTCTCTCTCTCTCTCTCTCTCTCTCTCTCTCTCTCTCTCTCTGGTGTGTGAATGATTCTCGTGGATTTGAGATCTTGTTATATATATATTTATTTATTCTTAGGGTAAAATTTCTCTCTCTCTCTCTCTCTCTCTCTCTCTCCTCTCTCTCTCTCCTCTCTCCTCTCTCTCTCTCTCTCGTGTGTGAATGATTCTCGTGGATTGAAGATCTATTGGTAATGTAAAAAGACATGACCACATATCCCTTTACATAAAAAAATTATAATGGTTAAAGATAAAAGACAAATACACCATAGATGTCTGAAATCTGGTATTCAAAACAACACGAAAAATAACTCCTGAATGGTTATATAATTTTCCAACAGTACACAGTTAATGGGGTTTCTACTCGACAGCAGGAAAATCTGTATGTAGAAAGGGCGAAAACATTCGAGGCCCAGCATCATACAATAAAGCACCTTGCACAATTAAACAAAAATCCTCTCTCGCTGCTTTTAATGTACACTTAAAGAAACTAATTTTAAATGGTTCCGATTAGTGTAAATTTTACTGAACGTAATGCTTAATTGTCATATTAAAAGTGCTTTTGAAGACACTACTGTACTTTTATAAATATTGGAATTAGTTACAGATAATACTTATGGATAAGATGGCTTTTATTTACAAATTAAGATATCCTTAGTCTTTTATAATCTAGTATGCTTATTTGTTTTACTTTGTGTTATTTTAATACTATTTATGCATAACTTGTTTTTAACACAACCTAGGTGGTCTATGACAATGTATTCTAATATTCAAGAAGAATAATTTTTACTCATTATATTTTAAGTAAATACTTTCTAATTTTATGATATTCTTTTATTATTGGTGAATTTTATTAATTACTGAAGTTTTAGTCGATTTGTTGATTCTTAAACAAACTTGTATGTCTAAAATAACAAATATTTTAACTATTTGTAAGATGATTTTACTAATTGTAGTTTTATATTTTATGAATACCCAATATAAATATTGGAAATAAAGAATTATTATTATTATCACTCTCTCTCTCTCTCTCTCTCTCTCTCTCTCTCTCTCTCTCTCTCTCTCTCTCTCTCTGTGTGTGTGTGAATGATTCTCGTAGATTTAAGATCTTGTTGTTTACTTTTTGTTTTAAAGTAAAATTCCTCTCTCTCTCTCTCTCTCTCTCTCTCACGCAAACCATCAAAGTGATGAATGCGCAGGGCTTAGTTACGAGTAACTCAAAAAGAAAAATAGAGTACTTAGAAGAACTAACCCAAATTGAAAAGAAAATGGATATAATGAAAATAAGTGAAACCTGGTATTCCCAAAAGACTGGTAATGATGATCAAATAAATGGGTTCCAAACTTATAGATCAGATAGAAAAAATAGGAATCAAGGGGGAACCGCGATATATGGGAAAGACATAAAACAAGGAAAAATATATGAGAAATATAGTTACTCAGAATGTGAACTAATAGCGGTAGAATTTGAATCTGAAAAATTAATGAACATAGTAATATATAGACCCCCTAATACTAAAGAGTTTGACACAATTATAGAAAAATTGGATGATATATGTAGAAATCACAAGGACTGGACTATTCTTCTCTCCGGAGACATTAACTTTCCTTTCGTAGATTGGAAAGAACGAATAGGAGATTGAGGTTATATTTATACATATAAAAAAGAGAGTAATCGTAGTGCAGAAGATAAGAGGCAATTCGAAAAGCTATTAGATATGCTACTAGAATACAACATCCAACAAATAAATCACCTGCCAACAAGAAAGGAAAATACTTTAGACCTAGTATTTGTGAATGAGGTGAATTATGTTAAAGAAATAATAGTTTATAATGCGAGTATTTCATACCATAATGTCATAGAATTAACATTCCATTCCAAAGCAAGTGAAAACAGAGATAAGCAAGAAATGAAAAAGTGGGAAGGATATGGAAAATACAATTTCAACTGTAAAAATATAATATGGTCAGAAATAAATGAAGAATCAAACAGATTGGGATAACATTTTTGTAAGTGATGATATACAGGTAAATACGGAGATATTATATAAAATATTAGAGAAAATAGTGGATAAATATATACCAAAGAAGAAAAGTAAACATCAGTCATGCATACCAAGAGACAGAAGGATCTTTTTCCAGAAAATCAGAAAGTGGAAAAAAGGTCTTGCAAAAGAAAAAAATGCTTGGAAAGTGATGGAACTAAAAAGTAAGATAGAAAAGGCAGAACAAAAGATTATACAATCAAAAGAAAATGAAAAACGGAACTTGGAAGAAAAAACCCTAGTAAATACAAGCAAAACCTCAAACTATTGTACTCGTATGCTATAAAGATGAATATAAGAAAAATAGAAATAGGCCTTCTATGAATTAAAGGGAGATTAACAAATAAAAAAAAAGGAAATATGCAACATATTGGCAGAAAGATATAGGAGAGAATTTACTCCTAGAATTGATAATGAGGATAATGATACAGAAATAAGTGATGAAAATAGTGAATATTGATCAGACATAGATATTAATAAAGCCGATATAGTGCAGGCTATTAATGAAATTAAAAATGGAGCAGCAGCTGGGCCTGATGGTGTCCCTGCTATTTTGTTAAAGACAGTAGTTCATTCTATCGCAAAGCCCCTTGCAATATTATTAAGGCAAAGTGTAGATATAGGCAAATTAAAAATGAAATTAAAAATGGAGCAGCAGCTGGGCCTGATGGTGTCCCTGCTATTTTGTTAAAGAAAGTAGTTCATTCTATCGCAAAGCCCCTTGCAATATTATCAAGGCAACGTTTAGATACAGGCAAGATTTATGATGAGCACAAATTAGCATATATTACCCCTACTTTCAAAAGTGGATCAAGACTAGAGGCAAGTAATTATAGGCCTGTGAGTCTAACATCACATATTATGAAAGTGTATGAAAGGGTAATGAAGAAAAATATTATGAAACATTTAATAAAAAATAATTTGTTTAATATAGGACAACATGGTTTTGTACCCGGAAAAAATACACAAACCCAACTGTTAGTCCACCATGAGAACATATACAAAAATATGAAAAACGGAAAAGAGACAGATGTGGTTTATCTAGACTTTGCTAAAGCTTTTGACAAGGTAGATCGTAATATATTAGCGAAGAAAATTAGAAAACATAATATAGTGGACAAAGTATGAAGATGGTTAAAAGAATTTTTACACAACTGAAAACAGATAGTTATTGCAAATGATCAGAAATCGGATGAAACTAAGGTAATATCCGGTGTTCCACAAGGTACTGTGCTAGCTGCATTGCTGTTTGTTATTATGATTGCAGACATAGACAGTAATATTAAGGGCTCGGTAGTGAGTAGTTTCGCCGATGACACAAGAATAAGTAGAGAAATTACTTGTGATGAAGATAGGAACGCGCTACAAACAGACATTAACAAAGTATATGATTGGGCAGAGGTAAATAGGATGGTATTCAACTCTGATAAATTTGAATCAATAAATTATTGAGATAGACAAGGAAAGCTATATGCATATAGGGAACCTAATAATAAGACAATCACAAATAAGGAAGCAGTTAAAGACCTTGGTGTGATGCTGAATAGGAACATGTTATGCTATGATCAAATAGCAATTCTATTGGCAAAATGTAAAGCAAAAATGGGAATGTTGTTACGGCACTTTAAAACAAGAAAAGCTAAACACATGATTATGCTTTATAAAACAATTGTTCGTAGTCCACTTGAATATTGCAATATGATATGGTACCCACACTATCAAAAGGATATTGCACAAATAGAGAGTGTACAAAGGTCCTTTACAGCTAGAATAGAAGTTAAGGACCTTGACTACTGGGAAAGACTACAATCCTTAAAATTATATAGTCTAGAAAGGAGAAGAGAACGCTACATGATAATTCAGGCATGGAAACAGATAGAAGGAACTGCCAAAAACATCGTGGAGCTAAAAATATCAGAAAGAGCAAGCAGAGGTAGATTAATAGTGCCCTATACCAGGAAAAATAAGGAAAGCACACAGGACAATTAATCCACTCCGCACCAGCATCGACAATGCAGCGTCTATTCAATGTGTTTAAGAATAAGGTCGACAAATATCTAAGCTTCATCCCAGACCATCCAAGATTGGAAGATGCAAAATATACCGGAAGATGCACTAGCAACTCTCTGGTAGACATTAGTGGTGCCTCACACTGAGGGACCTAGGGCAACCGGAACAAGATGTAAGGTCTGTAAGGTCTATAAGGTCTCTGGTGTGTGAATGATTCTCGTGGATTTAAGATCTTGGTAGTTTTTTTTTTTTTTTTTTTTTTTTTTTTTTTTTTTTTTTTTTAGGGTAAAATCCCCGCCCCACCTCTCTCTCTCTCTCTCTCTCTCTCTCTCTCTCTCTCTCTCTCTCTCTCTCTCTCTCTCTCTCTCGTATGTGAATGATTCTCGTGGAATTAAGATTTTTTTTTCTTTTTATAGAGTAAAATTCCTCTCTCTCTCTCTCTCTCTCTCCTCTCTCTCTCTCTCTCTCTCTCTCTCTCTCTCCTCTCT
>NC_087212.1:38956454-38963954 GCF_015104395.2 Macrobrachium nipponense
TACCGGGTCCGAAGGTCGAAAGGTCGTGTCATATCCCAGCAAGCAGCACGCGTGTTTTGGTACCGAGAGTCGAGCGTCCAGCGGGCTTCATTTCACCACCCACCAGTAGTTGGTAGTGTCGTCTCCGAGGGGGTCCTTCGCCAGGCTTCGGCTGGGCCCTGTTCCTCTGAGGGGGGCCCGTCCGCAATCACCTGCCTAGTGGGAACAATCTCCTCCCTTTGTAATTCCCTTAAGGTCCCTTTCAATGGACAAGATCTATGGATCTCGTAAGGTGGAGATTTTCTTCAGGGAAAGGCAAAGGACTTCGGACGTCTAAGAGTCCTGAGCGTTTTCGACCTCGAAGGACTCGGCGACGTCCCTCCATCCCCTCGATTCATCTAGGGACACCTCTCTCTCTCTCTCTCTCTCTCTCTCTCTCTCTCTCTCTCTGCTGCTGCTGCTGCTGCTGCTGCTGCAAAGGTGGATGGACTGCAGGCGTTGGCAAGATACAGACGGGAATCTATCATGTTTGGGATGTACATCAAGATAATGAAATTCAAAAATCAAATTGTATTTATCCTTCCTTCTCCTCATCTATTTTTTTATGTGTGTGTGTGTGTGTGTGTGTGTGTGTGTGTGTGTGTATACGCCCTCTCCTAGTGACCATCCAGCATCCCTCTTCATCTTCTTCTTCTTCTTCTAGGGGGTTATCACTCACTGCTAATTGCGCGATACGTCTTGCGAGATTCGGCAATCAATACAATTAGCCAGGCGTCATGGAGCACCATCTTTTATTGCTGGCAATGTCTATATCGCTATATGCGCTATTCCCATGCAAATATTATTCATTGTTCGATTAGCAGGATTATGCCACAATTTCATCACTCATGTCTATTGCCGGGCGACTCTCCTTATCGTCCTGGATAAGCTGAATATTGCTCGGTTATCCCGTGACGGCCTGATACTTTGTGTGTGTGTGTGTGTGTGTGTGTGTGTGGCTAAAGTTACTGCTTCCTGACGGGGGTGTACCTAAAGGCGGAGTGTCTAGGGGGAGTGGGGTGGGGTTAGCTGAAAATTTCTTCAGCCTTCCACTTTGAAATAATCTAATTTATCTCTTATAAAACTAGCAGGTTATTTAGAGACAAATTTTTCAATTTATCTCGTATTTGAGATTAGTTGGTAATTCAGTGAACAAATTTTAATTGTCATTCTTTCATGTTTTACCGAACTTCATTATTCTTCAAGGGAAGCCCCTCATTTATCCTGTATTTTAAGACCTGTTGGTTATTCAATGAAAAATTTTCCGTTTTTCATTTTTTCATGTTTTACTGAACCTCATCATTCTTCAACGGAAGGCCCTAGTTTATCCTTGATTCTAAGACTTGCTGGTAACTCAGTAAAAAACAAAAAAAAACAAAAAAGAAATCCATTTTTATTCCTTCATGTTTTACCGTATTTCATCATTGTTCAGGGGAATACCCTCATTTATCCTACTTTTAAAGACTAGTTGATACTTCAATGAAAGGTTTTCCATTTTTATTCCTTCATGTTATACCAAATTTCATCATTCTTCAAGGGAAGTCCCTAACGTCTCTCATATTTTAACACTGGGAGGTGATTCAATGGAAAATTTTTCATTTTTCTTTTTCTCCATTTTTATAAAATTTCATTAAGATATATATCTTATTTTAAAAGTAGGTGGTAATTCAGTGAAAATTGTCATTATTCATTCTTTCCCTTTTTACGAAACTTCATCAGTCCCAGTCCTTCAGAAACGAAAGATCACGGTCCTTCAGATGTAGAATGTCACCTTTTATGTCTTTTAGTATTAAATTCATATTAAATGCGTAACTTGCCTCGAATTTCTATGATGACAAGGACATTAGAATCATCGAATTATTATTTTTCTAACTGGACCGAAAATTATGATATCTACATTCATAACAAAATTTACGATTGGGTTTTTCAGTATTGGGTAGAAATTGATTTTTACTGAACGCTGATTCTGTACTAATTTTCACCATTGATTCAACGTTTTGTGAATTATTCTTTTTGTAATATCCCAGCAATAATCAGTAGTATGAAGGGCTTTTTAGATAAAGTTGTAAATATTGTGATACAATACCTTATCTCTTCACCTTACTACGGATTCGGCAAGTGGAGATTAATGATGTGAGATTCCCTGCCTTTCTTGGTATCTGGAATATTATCAGTGACTTTTTCCGCCTCAAAATACAGATGCATATTTTTCAAAACGTAATGTCAGTAATATTTGAAATTTTCACTCGTTTTTTCTTTCATTTGTATCAGAAATTTGCCTCAGCAGAAAAAGAAAAGTAAGATATCCTTTTGAAATGTAAGAAATGATTCATAACATTTCCGCCTGAACGATTTTTTTTTTTTTATTCAAACATGACTCTACAGAACACTCTTCATATAACGCGGTTTAAATTCCGCGTTCAGCAGTAACTTTTGTAGCTGAACCGTGGACTCTGCGTCACGGTTTAAAACTCAACTGTGGCAAGTAGTTGTCAACACTTGATTACAGTTAGCACAAATGAATTTTCTCAGCTGATTTACCCTTTGTATTTGTTGCATGTTAACGCCAAGAGCTTTTGGAAAATAGCTGCTATAGGTTATATTCCATTTGGTGACTAAAGTAGATATCAAATTTTGTTCACTCAAATGATATTTTGTTGATGCCAAGAACTGGGGCACTTTCAGCCATTCAGGGCTTGAGACAGTGAAAAGAGGGAATTGGAGTGGTTGGACAGCAAACTGGAAGAAAGGAAGCCGGAGTGGAAGTAAAGTAAAAGGTTAAGAAGTGAGTGCATCTAGGGGCTGAAGGGACGCTGCAAGCAACCTTTAGTAATGCCTACAGTGCATTACTTGAGGTGCACTGCCAACGCAACCCGCCCACGGGGCCGTTCATATGTATAAATTCAGCTTATGAATGACTCCTTGAAATTGCAGGAAGTTTTTATCTCAGTCAGTATGTACCGTTTCATAGTCAATTATCATCTCGTTGTTATTATAAGACCTGTAACCCAGTCGTGTTAGTTACAACCAATCAGATCGTGATTTCCTTGTGTTTTTCATATTACAGTTAGCTATCAAATCACTCCGTAGTTAAAGCGCCTCAGTGGCGTGGTTGGTATGGTATTGGCGTCCCACCTCGGTGGTCGCTAGTTCGATTCTCGGCCATTCCATTGAGGAGTGAGAGATGTGTATTTCTAGTGATAGAAGTTCACTCTCGACGTGGTTCGGAAGTCACGTAAAGCCGTTGGTCCCGTTGCTGAATAACCACTGGTTCCATGCAACGTAAAAACACCATACAAACAAACAAACTCCGTATGTTAGCTTTGGTTTTAAATCAATGAATAAATCTTTAGTGTAATAGCATGATACTTAGCCAGAATTTTATTGTTATAAAGATTGATAAGGTATATATGGCTACTATGACAATTACACAAATCTGTCATTCTTAATATATTTTTTTCAGATAACTAAGTGATAGGTTAAGCAACATTAGTTTTCGTGACAATTCAACCAGTCATTCAGTCTTAAGATTAGCTATCGTGGTAATTATACCTGTCAATCAGTTCGTCAGTGACGGAGTTTAAATATTTGAATAGTTGAATGATTAAGGTAGCTTTCAAAATAAACATAAAGACATTTGGGACACTCAGCCATCTCACCTGCTCTTATGTAGTTGTCTCCCCTCTGCTGTTGACCGTAGTTCTCGGCCGTGTCAGGTGTCATATTTAGTGTCATTACACTGGGCGTTGACCGTATAAACCGTATTCTGAAGTTTTCGTTAGCTGCTATAGGTTCTGCATTATGGTATTTTTACTCATGTATATATATATAATATATATATATATAATATATATATCCTATATATATATATATATATATATATATACAGACAGACAGACAGTCAGAAAGAAGGTTTGTCCGTATTCCAGTTTTACGTATTATATTTCATTGTGCAAGTTACGCATCCTTTATTATTATTATTACGTATTTTATTTTCATCTCTGGTAATATAATAATAAAGATTATTTTTTTTTTAATTTTTCTTTTTATTTTTTTTTTTTTTTTTTGGTCCTATCAACATTCCTCCAATTCGACTGGGTGGTATTTATTTTATTATTATTATTATTATTATTATTATTATTATTATTATTATTATTATTATTATTATTATTATTATTATTATTTGTTCTCTTTACTGTTATCACCATCAGTTTTTCCTCTTCTTCTTCCTATGCCCATCACATTCAAAACCATCCCATTTCCATCCCATCACATCATTGAGCCAGTACAGTTCCCATTCATTTCCTCTTTGCCTTCCCATGCCTATACCCACACGAGGCATTTCCAGGGTCCCCCCCCCCCCACCCCTAAAGGAGCCTTAGGTTCCCTGGGGCCCCCGTCCCCACCCCTGACCCTCAGGGACATAAAATAGAATCCCGCAGGTTCGATTGATTGGATACCATTTGTTATGGCATCTAGCACTCGTTCTCTCGATGGGGGACAGTTCCCGGATGGGTCACCGCTGGGAGGACTCCGCTGCCTGTTTATTTTCTCCGAATCACGCCCGTCGTCTGGCCAATGCAAGCATGCGCGCGGGCGCTTGCGCATGTGCGAGTAGCCGGCTTGTGTGGGTGTGTGTGTGTATATATATGCGTGTCCGTGATGTCTCACACTTACATAATATAAATATAAATATATATATATATATATATATATATATATATTATATATATAGTATATAGGTGAATATATATATATATATATATATATATTTATATATATATATAATATTTATTAATAGCATTGAAGGCAATGAATGTTTTACTAGTAATTTATATATCTATTAGATATATATATATATATATATATAATAGTTATATATATATGTTATTTATTTATTTCTATATACATACATACTACATACATACATATATATATATATATACATCTATTAATAATTTATAAATATAAATTTTAAAAAATATATATATATATATATATATATATATATATAAATATATGTATATATATTTTTATATATTTATAATAATATATATTATATATATATATATATCATATATATATATATATATATATATATATGTATATATTAAATATTATATACATATATATATTTTTGTAACTATATATATATATATATATATATAAATATATGTGATATACATATCTAATATATATATATATATATATATATATATATATATATGATAGCTTTATTGCTATTTCACACACGTGTTTTAATGTAAATTTCCAGGTATTAAGCCACAAATTTCCCATGTATAGCTTCTCTCTACCTTGGGAATAACTGGCACCCAAAGTAAATTATTTATGGGAAGTGCACATGACTCGAAAATGCGATTCAACCAAATGTACTAACCATATAATTAATTCCGTTTAATGATAATTTAGTTCCAAATTAAAGGGAATACAGTATTAAGGGGTATTTTTTTACTATATAAATATATATGTATAACACACGCACATGACTGCATTTTTTTATATATGCAAGGTCATATTTGATACCCGCAGACGTGTGTATATACTAGCAGACACAAACGCGCATGCGTGTTCCTCACCTTAAAATGACATTCGCACGGAGCACTTACAACCTTGAATAAAATATATCCACGTACGCTACCGTTACCAGAAACATATATGCATTATTGTTTATTAGAGCCAAATTCCCTTGCATCCAAGGGCGAGATGTATTGATGTTTCTACATATTTAATATTTGTTATGTGTATATATATATATATATATATATATATATATATATATATATATAATATTATATATATATTATATACATATATATATATATATATATATGTGTGTGTGTGTGTGTGTGTGTGTGTGTGCGTGTGTGTGTGAATACATAGAATCGATGTGGCATCCACACTTCTCTACTTGGAACTCTAAATCCTTTTCTATGTGGATTAGACGCGACAGCCTAGTTAAACTCTGTCCGTAAGCAGCAAGATACATAACTGCCACGCAGAAAATTACTAACGATTTTACATTCATTGGGCCTAGAAAACGCACCGTTCGCGCATGCGCAGCATGTAAGTTGACGTTAATGTTCAAGGTGCCGCATTAAATATTCTCAAGTATTCTCGTATTTACAAATATTATCAAGCTGCGAGGCGAGATGCATATTGACCGCTCAAGATTCATCTACAAAACGTGATGATATTGTGCCTTTTCAAGTTTGTACTGGGCTCATGCACTGATAATTCTTTATACATCCGAAGGAAGTTATATATGTGCATATGTATATATATATATATATATATATATATATATATATATATATATATATATCATATATACATATATATATATATATATATATATATATATATATATATACATATATACATATATATATATATATATATATATATATATATATATATATATATATATATATATATCATATATATTATATATATTTATTTATTTCTTATTTATTTATTTATTATTTATTTACTTATATTATTTGTCCATCAGTGATCTACGCTTAGGTGAGACAGAATAGACCCAGTTTCCTTGGTAAGCGAAAGGAGGAAGGAAATAGAGTAGGAGGAAAAATAAGTGGGAAAGCCCCAGTTAATATTGAGGTATTTTGGTATTGTCATTATTATTTCTATCACTCAAAATGTTAATCAAAGAAAAACTGAGAAAATGAGAAGTAATGAACGTGAATTCTTGAATTCTTCCCTGTTTTCTTATATAATTCTATCTAACCTCTGTTCTTATCTTACCGTTTTATCCTTTTATAGTTGTGACCTCATTTACTGTGAATTTACACACACACTATTGCGTAATTTGTCTTATGAAAGTTAATTTTCAATAGATTTTTTTTATTTTTATTTATTTATTTCTTTTATTTTTTTATTTATTTTTTTTGTGAAATCTGTGAATGGAACAGTTAAATTCTCAGCGAGAAATCCTCTTAAAAGCCCAGACGTGTGGGTCTCTCCGTCGTCGATGCAAATGCCTTCTGTAATGAGAGAGAGAGAGAGAGAGAGAGAGAGAGAGAGAGAGAGCGGGGGGCGGGTCGGGTGTATGGCGCCCTTTAACGGGAATTTCATGTAGAAGGAAATTACACTCTTCCGCTTCTAGCTTTCCTAGAAATAAAAATAAAATAAGGTATCTCGAGGTATTAAACATCCCTGCTCTTCAGATATGTTTTGATTGATTGTTTGAAGTATCTGATGCAGTGTTTGTGACCCATTGACGATTTAAATCCATATAACTAATGGTTCCAAATCTTGGGTCTTCCATTAGCTTGCTTACAGCGGCTTTGTAGCCATCTCGTTATTGGTGTCTTCAATTGCATTTGCATATTGATTTATTTTTCTAATTTTGTAGCCTACGCTTCCTTCTTTTAAATATCTCTAGTTTGCATACAGCAACTCACGAGAGACTGCCTTCTGCAATCCTTTCCACTTCCTCCA
>NC_087212.1:38968954-38976454 GCF_015104395.2 Macrobrachium nipponense
TTTCTAAGAGAATAAAGCATATTTATTTTAGTTTTCGTTGCTGAAACAACGCTCTATTTTACCGTGGATTTTAGCATGCGCCAGGAGTAAGCTGGAGGTCGGATCACGCCTTATTATAACTCCGTACCAGAGTTCGAACTTGAGACCTTTCGCTCGATTATAATAATAAAAAAAAAAAAAAAAAAAAAAAAAAGCAGTACCGATCGATCATATATCATATGCGTGTTATTAACACACGCCTTAACTGAGTTGAATTGAATATAGATTTTATGATAAGGGTCAAGCACTGGGACTTATGAGGCTATTCAGCGTTGAAACGGAAATTGACACTAAAAGGTTTGAAAGGTGTAACTGGAGGAAAACTTCAAAGCAGTTGCACTGAGTCAATTGTTAGGAGAGGTTGGAAAGTAAGATAGAAGAAAGAGAATATGGAAGGATTTACAGTAAAAGAAAGGAAAGGGTTTGCAGCTACGGGCCTTAGGGACGCTTCAAAGAACCTTGAGTAATGCCCACAGTGCACCGCACGAGGTGCACTGACGGCGCTACTGCTATGGGGCACGCCTTACACGTTACGTAATACAGCCGTAATTAACACATTTCAATGTATAACCTCTCCCCTTTTTGGGGTCATTTTTAGCAAGAGCATATATACACGTTTCACGTCAATAAACATGACGTTAATCACAGGGAACAGATCGCGTACGGTGTTCTTATCTTAACAGACAACAAAAATAATGACAACGGCAGTTGGCTCTTTATGTGTCGACAATAATTACTTTAATTACATGGTTGGTTATGGTAGAGGATGAGAGATTCCCAGGCGATATCACCTTTTCCACCTGTTGCCTTCCGGGTCGTATTGCGCGATTTTGTGTGAATGTGTTTGTTTATGTTTAGTATGTTATTTGCCATATATATATAATATATATAATATATAATATATATATATATATATATATATATATATATATATATAATATATATATATATAGCGCCCTTTCATTTACATTTACGCATATATATATATATTGATATATATATATATATATATATATATATATATATATATATATATATATATATATATATATTTAAACCACCATCTGAAGGCTGAACAAGAATCGGCATCCTCGCCGATCGAACCGAAGGATCGAACCCACCAAGGTCCGAGCCCAGGGCAGCGATCGAGCGACGATAGAACATTTCACTGCAAGAGGAAAAAGAAACAGGAAACTCTAGAGTTACAAGAGCCCGAGAAGGCTCTCGAAATCCTTAACTGACAGCATATAACAGCCTATTATTATAGCTTTGAGGACCTTCGCTGAACAATGCATTCCCTCTCAAAAAACGAAAGGAAAACGCGGAAGACCGAGTGGGATGGGGTTGTCAGTGTGAAGTTGGAGTGTGGGGTGTGAGTGTGGAGTTTGAGTGCAGGTGTATGGGTAGAGTTGGAGGGGGTGTGAGTTAGGAGTTGGGGTGTGTTGGGTGGGGTGGGTTGTGTGAATGGACAGTTGAGAGGGGAGTATGAGTGCAGAGTTAGGGTGGGAGTGTGAGTGGGGAGATAGGATGGTGCTGGGGTATATGAAGTTAGGGTCGGGGTGTGAGTGGGGAGTAGGGGTGGAGTGTTTGAGAGGTAATTGAGGTGGGGGTGTGAGTGTGGAGAAAGGGGTTTGAGTTTGAAGTTGGGGTTGGGAGTGTGAGTAGGGTGTTGGGGTGGGGGAGTGAGAGTTGGGATTGGGGTGTGATTGGATTTAGAATGAAAGAGTGTGGTTGGGGGCGTCATGGGTCGAGCCGAAAAGCGACGAAAAGTATGACTTGACGAAGGAAGAAAATGAGGAAGAGGAGGATCCTGTGAGGAAGCTTTATCAGGACATCGTTCACGAAAGGATCGACAGGATGTCTGCTTCTCTTCTCTCCTCGTCTCTTCTCCCTCCCCGAAATCCTTACAGCAACGAGGATGGGAGCAATTTGTCTTTTTCTGTCAGGACAATGGGCGGCCATTGGGGTCAGCTATGAGGAGATCGACGCAAGGGTTGAGATAATCCTCTCTCAAAATCTCTCTCTCTCTCTCTCTCTCTCTCTCTCTCTCTCTCCTATATCATATATATCTATAATATATATATATCTATATATATATATATATATATATATAATATATATATAGATATTGTATATCTAGTATATACATCCACCTACGTCCATGCTTTATCAGTGATCAGGAGCGCAGAAGGAAGTGCTCGACGTAAAAATAGTTTTATGGGCCTTTTATCTTCATATTCATATGTATAATATAAAACCCTGATTTCCTTATTTTCATCGGTGTCTATAACCTACATGTTGTGACGCCAGATTTGGTACCCACAATCAATCAGTCAGTCCTTATTTTCATTAATCTGATAATATGTACTCAATCCCATACGAGTTCATGGGCGTGAATATTTGCGAAATCGAGCGATTCTCGTGGCTTCTGTCCGTGCATGTGTCTGTGATGCTTCTGTGGTGTGCAGCTACGTAATTTCAATCTAGTGTATCAAACAATTTTATATATAATATACATATTTATATATATAATATACATATATATATATATATATATATATAATATATATATATATATATATATATATACACTAATGTTATTGTAAATTTCTTTACCATTTTAGTAACTCATAATAATAATAATAATAACTATAATAATAATAATAATAATAATAATAATAATAATAATAATAATAATCAGATACAGCGCAGGAATAGTGGAATGGACGAAGGCAGAACTCCGCAGCATAGATCAGAAAACCAGGAAACAAATGACAATACACAAAGCACTACACCCAAGAGCAAATACGGACAGACTATACATAACACGAAAGGAAGGAGGGAGAGGACTACTAAGTATAGAGGACTGCGCCGACATCGAAAACAGAGCACTGGGGCAATATCTGAAAACCAGTGAAGACGAGTGGCTAAAGAGTGCATGGGAAGAAGGACTAATAAAAGTAGACGAAGACCCAGAAATATACAGAGACAGGAGAAAGACAAGAAAGAACAGAGGAATGGCACAACAAACCAATGCACGGACAATACATGAGACAGACTAAGAACTAGCCAGCGATGACAATTGGCAATGGGCTACAAAGGGGAGAGCTAAAGAAGGAAACTGAAGGAATGATAACAGCGGCACAAGATCAGGCCCTAAGAACCAGATATGTTTCAAAGTATGATAGACGGAAATAACATCTCCCTCCCATATGTAGGAAGTGCAATACGAAAAATGAAATCATAAACCACATAGCAAGTGAATGCCCGGCACTTGCACAGAACCAGTACAAAAAGAGGCATGATTCAGTGGCAAAAGCCCTCCACTGGAGCCTGTGCAAGAAACATCAGCTACCTTGCAGTAATAAGTGGTACGAGCACCAACCTGAAGGAGTGATAGAAAACGATCAGGCAAAGATCCCTCGGGACTATGGTATCAGAACGGATAGGGTGATACGAGCAAACAGACCAGACGTGACGTTGATTGACAAAGTCAAGAAGAAAGTATCACTCATTGATGTCGCAATACCATGGGACACCAGAGTTGAAGAGAAAAGAGAGGGAAAAAATGGATAAGTATCAAGATCTGAAAATAGAAATAAGAAGGATATGGGATATGCACAGTGGAAATCGTACCCATAATCATAGGAGCACTAGGCACGATCCCAAGATCCCTGAAAAGGAATCTGGAAAAACTAGAGGCTGAAGTAGCTCCGGGCCTCATGCAGAAGAGTGTGATCCTAGAAACGGCACACATAGTAAGAAAAGTGATGGACTCCTAAGGAGCAGGATGCAACCCGGAACCCCACACTATAAATACCACCCAGTCGAATTGGAGGACTGTGATAGAGCAGAAAAAAAAAATAAAATAATAATAATAATAATAATAAAAATAATAATAATGGTGAATAAATCCACAGTAAAGTCTTTTATATACTTGTTAAAAATATACACAAAACGATTATATATATATATATCTATAGATATATATATATATATATATATATATATATATATATATATTATATATATAAATAAAATCGAAATATTATCCTTCATTTCCCCATTAATATAACAGGTGTTTTCAGGTATAAGACCCTGTGGCTTCGAAGGACCCACCACAGCACAGGTGGAAACATAACATCGAGATAATAAACGAGATACCTTTGTCGGACCCACGAAAACCCTTTGTGTCGATGCCATTGTTTTTGGGGGGATAAGTATTGAAAAGCCGAACGCGTAGCCGGTTGAGTTTTGATGTTATCTGAACATTTTTCTCTCCTCACTATATAAGTTGATATTGCGCTTTCCCAGTGTATTTTACCTGCTCTGAGGGGATTTGCCAGTTGCGATAAGAAATGACTAATGTGCTTTCGTGACGGTATTTTTCAAACGGTTGGTGATGCACAAGTACCTCTTCGGAATGCGCGGGCACGTCATTCAGCCGAAAAGTTGTGTCATTAACATATTTTGCTCAATGCGTGTGTTCCCCTTTTTATGAGGCTACACGAACTCCTTATGGTAATGGACCTTGTTGCTCAATGTGTGTGTGTGTGTCTCACCTATATGGTTCTTTAATACCTCTGAAGAGGGAGGCTGAGTTCTTTCTTTGGAGTACAGGGAGGCCGAATTACTTGACTTCCAATCAGTACCTCCGAAGAGGGAGGGTAAATTGGTTCCTCGATTCCAATTTGTATCTCTGAAGAGGTTTCTTGACATTTTTCCTGGCATGCAATTAGTACCTCTAAACCGGGAGATTAAATTTTTTCTTGGATTCTAATAATTACCTCTGAAGAGGGAGCCAGAAATTTTCTTGACCAACAGTTAGTACCTCTGAAATGGGAAGTGAATCTTTCTTCACTTCAGGTTATTACCTTGGAAGAGAGAAGTTAGATTCTTATTTGCCTTCCAGTTATTACCTCTGTAGAGGGAAGCTTGCATTCTTTCTTGACCTCCAGTTATTACCTCTGGAGAGGAAAGCTGAATTCTTTCTTGACTTCCAGATATTACCTCTAAATAGGGACGCTGAATTCTTTCTTGACTTTCAGTTATTACCTCTGAAGAGGGGAGCTGAATTTCTCTTGTCTCAATTATTACCTCTGAAGAGGCTGCCTGAATTTCTTGACTTCAGGTGAGTACCCAGAGGAGATGAAAATGTTGAATTCATTCTCTTCTAAAAAGGTAGTAAGTTAAATTCTTTAAATACTTCTCAAATATCTATTTTTTTTTATCGTCGAATTCTTCTATGAAACTCTCAAAGAGGATGAATTCGTTTAATCATTTTAGAAGGATGATTTGTTTGTCTTACTTCTGCTGAAGTTGAATGTTTTTATTACCTTTTAATGAGCTGAATTCTTTCCTTTACTTCGATGAGGGTGAATGTTTATTTACTCTAAAAGTATTTGATTTTTTGTATTAAATTAAAAAAGATGAATCTTTTTATATAATAGGCAATTTGTAAGCATTATTGCGTTTCATATTAATAACAGCCTTTCTTTTTTGCTGAACAATATTTATCCTTGAGTATTTATTGTTTGATCGATTGACATTCTTTCTAGCATTGCAACTATGGGAATATTAAAACTTTGGTTATTGACAGTTATAATTTATAACAGCGGACATGCAGATCTTTTCACCTTATTTTACTTAATGGAACCACTGGTTATGACTTTTATACGTGTCTTTACCAAAAGCTTTCTTTCATATACATTCAAACCATATATATTATAATATATATATATATATATATAGTATAGATATATATATATATATATATATCTATATATATATATATATTATATATATATATATATCTATATAGATATATATATATATATATATATATATATATAGATATATATATATCCGATATATATATATATATATATATATATATATATATAATATATATATATATCTATATATCTATATATATATATATATATCTATATATATATATGATATATATATATATAGATATATATATATATATATATATATAGATAGATATATAGATATATATATATAGATATATATATATATATATATATATATTATATATATATATATATATATATATATATATATATAAACATGGGGAAAACCCCATGTATTCATAAGGCAAGCGTGGACACGAGACGGAAGGCAGACCCCCACACCCATTTCATACACAGGCTCTCTCTCTCTCTCCCGGCAATCACCCCATCTCTCTCTCTCTCTCTCCACCTCTCTCTCTCCATTCTAACAGGTAATGAAAATGAGAGAGTTGCATCATAACATAACGTTTATTTACAAGAATAAATCAATTAACTAAGTAATCCAGTCTTACAGATTAACTTAAAACTACTCTTTGTCAAGTCACCCCAAAAGTCCACACCTCTCCCTGGGAACTCTTTTGTCCCCCCCGAAATCCAGAACCGTCTGCCAAAGATACAGAACACATTCCGGTAAGTACACACACAAGTTTAAAGACAAAGTTAATAAAATGGAACATCTTACAAGATATCAAACAAGCCACCCCTTTGGCTAAAGTAAAGGTAACACTTACCCATTCCCAACCGGACACTAAACACTATGTCACAAAAAACTCCCCCGGCGAACGCCACGGCATCTTTGCCTATGACTCGAAGCCCTCTGTCAAAATCCCTCCCATAGGCTTGGAGTATGAACGCTTTTAACAGAAAGAGGCGCACACGCACATACGAACACACAGTTCGCTAGCGCCTCGCGGTTCTAGCTGCATCTAGTTTCACAAAGGCACTTTGGGAAGAGTTCATAAACTGTCGTACATTGACTTCCTGAATTAAGCACTTTTATCTCACGCCACCCCCTAGAAACTCATTGATCAGCTATTCTCAGGTCGTTACTCTGCCCTGTCCTCCACATTCCACAGGTTACAGAGAATGCACGAACAATGTATTATTAATCAAAATCCCTATGTCTTACAGATTTTATTATATATATATCTATATATATAATATATAAATATATATTATATATATATATATATATATATATAATATATATATATATATAATATATATATTGCAATCAACATTTAAGTAGATCTGATTATTTTCATCGTCACAAATGACAAAACTGCATATCGTGAGTCGCTTTTAGATTGGATAATAAGAAAACATTTTACAACTTTGAGATAAATAAACTGATTATTATCCCATCAAGATACTGAATGAGACGGAATCCCTGACTTTAAAGGCAGTGATAAAATGGCTTGTAAATTTTTGGCTTTCAGTCGCTATGGTCAGTAATATAAGACGCCATTAAAAGCCAGAATCGTTGTAAGAGTAACTGATCACTGCCTCTTGATCATTTATATAAAAACAAGTAACAAAATGCACAAGTTTCTTCGGCGTAATCAAGTTTTCTGTATAGCATATAATTCTGAATGAAACTCTGGATGTGCTGAAGTATGAAACTCTCAGCCACGACCTGGCAGCA
>NC_087212.1:38981454-39001454 GCF_015104395.2 Macrobrachium nipponense
TTATTATTATTATTATTATTATTATTATTATTATTATATTGTGTAATTTTGTGCATTTACATCATTGTTATTGGTGCTATTACTGCTATTATTATTATATTGTAGCAATGGATTAGATGAATAACCAAATAATTCAGCATAGAATATCTTCTCTTAAAGAATAAAAAATCTCTCTCTCTCTCTCTCTCTCTCTCTCTCTCTCTCTCTCTCTCTCTCTCTCTCTCTCGTTTACTTTTGGATAAATTTTTAGTTTTACTATAAAAGCGCAAAAGGTGAGAATTCCGAGTTGAAGTTATAGTTCAAGTTAGAACTGGAGATGGGTTCTGGGTATTTTACTCTAAATTTTGGAACTCGGTCTTTAACTACGTTTTCCTTTACTCTTGATCTTTAAACCTCTATACAAGTTCCTTTCTTCGGATATAAAAACCGTATATTTGTCCTCTTCCTCGACCCTGGTCTAGTTAAGGACATCTGGTTACTGCACCTGTATTTGTTGGCCAACTAGGATTTTAAGACTTCGCTGATGTTACTGAAGGATGCGAAATTCATTCAAGATTCTAATAAAATATTTTTCAGCCAAAATTAAACCAAATTTGATATTGTGAAGAGAAAAGTCTGAACGGGTGTTGGACCAACTGCTAGCGGTAGCGGTGGCAGGAGCGGTATCATCATCCTACTTAGCACAGCGTCTGTGCGATAAGCAGAGCAGTAGGATGGATTTTAAGGATTATCTGCCAAGAATCCTTCGAAGGAGTCTCTCCCCCATTAACCCTCCCCCTCCACCACCACTACCAGTATCTACCGGAGGCAGGAGCGGACCGGGGGGAGAAGCCGTCAATGCCAGTAAACTACTGTTGCTTCTCCACATTACCATTGCTAATCTGAATCTCACAAGTCGAGAAATAAATTCCAGGCGACATTTAGAGGTAATAAAATGCAGTTTATCTCTCAGAAACTCCTTGTTGTTTTCCCTATTGAATGCACATTATCATAATTGTATAAAATGTTTTTCATGTCAGCGATTACTATCTTTTTCTTGTGTGACGCTGGGAATGCCGTCCCCAGGCCCACCCAGGAGATATATCTACTTAGCTTATTTATTCTACTACTACAACCCCCTCCCCTCCCCTTCCCCCATTCCCCCTCCCAGCGACAAACTGCACACACTCCCCCACCCCCATACCTTAGTCTGCTCAAGAACCGTTCGTCGCTTCATACCTATTCGCGGTTTTGTGACTGGTGACCATATTAGAAAATGAACGTAATATAAGAGAGAGTCGTGATAAACCATGGACTGTACCTATTTAGGAACCGGTGATGAGAGAGGCTGGCCCCGGGCTGGACGTCGAAAAGGGGTTTTTAACCTCTTGACTAAAGTTCGTACACAAACAAAATATGAATACAGACTGAATATTTATTTATATAAGCATATATATTAGTGTTCAGAGACTACCACCTGTTGACGTCATTCCTGAATTGATTATGCTTATTGGTGCTTGATTTGCGTGCGTGCTTTTAATGAAGGCTGATGATGAGTAACATTTCCGTATGACTGTGTATTTGTCGATTTGTCCTGTCTTTCTATGAATATGGTCTCCATTTAATCGATTATTTCAGCACCATATCGTGCCAGTGAAAAATTCCATTTGAAGTCCGGTTGCAAAAGACTTGAATTAGAATTAAAAGTATATATATTTATTTTATAAGGCAGCTTATATATTCCTGTGGTCTGCAAGACATTGTAATTTTTTTCCGAGTACAGTTTCGCAATGAAAAATATACAAAGTCTTCTTGAAACTTCTTCATTCTATGACAGTCGTGAGGCGGAAGTTCGCTGTTGCAACATTGTTAGCACAAGAGGTGCGGTGCTCGCTTTGCATTTGCTAGGTCTGTACCTATAAGTAGCTGCTAGTGTCTGCTGTGTCAGAAGAAGACTTGTCTGTAAAGAATGTAATCTCTCTCTCTCTCTCATCTCTCTCTCTCTCTCTCTCTATATATATATATATATATATATATATAAAAAAAAATATATATATATATATATTAATTAATCATATATATATATAAGATAATAAAATCCTATTGAATCTTTCTTGTTTGTCGGTAGCGGGTGTGGGCGGGGTAGGTAGGAGATCGGGACGATAGGGGAGACGTGACACATCCACCCTATTCCTGCAAACCTGTTTGTCCGTCCCGGGTGGAGGCTAGGTAGGTAGGAGATCGGGAGGATAGGGGAAACATGACGGGTAGCGCCGGGTTCCAATGTAGCATAGCCCGCGCCATTAAGCTTATAAATATAATATATAAGAGCGGTATCAAAGATGAACCCTTGTGTAGAAGCATCACACTGTATGCCTTATGCCAACACAGATGGTGCATCAGTAGCATGTCGATCCCGCCCACACAGACACGTAGAGACACAGACACACACACACTGCCTTTTCACAATTCGTGGATAGTGTCGCTCCTCCGCTTTATAAACCTTTCTGGAAACTTAATCAAAATCTTCGGTCCGTCGTGGAATTCATTCGTCGCTAAGAGACATGAGAAAAAATAATAAAAAAGATAATAATAATTTGTTGTTCGTAATTAAAGATATCATGTGATCAGAAAGATGTGTCTAGGGTGGGCCAATGTGATTCTATTTTAGCCAACCGTTAAATTTTGGCGAGAGGAAATAACTGAATCAAGAAAAAATTTTAAAGTAAAGACGGGTAACTGATGCACTACAATTTACAATTCATAAAAAAAATTGTAGTGTAATTTATTTAATTAAGAGTTACTGATGATGCGTTAGGGATATTAATAAAAATAACTACGTCAGCTCTCGAAATAGTGTTATATTTTTTTATTTATATTCGCAGTTGAATCTAAGTATGTTCATTTTCTCCACGAATAAAAACAATAATTGAAATAAATAAAAAAATAGAATTTAAAAAAAAATGGTTACTCGCATCAATCGTTGTATGGTTCTTTTTCACAAATACACATATTAAAATGTGAAAATTAATGAAGTTAAGAAATAGAAAATGAAAAAATTTGGCTACTGAGTTAAAATTTGTTTTTATTCTTTTTTGCCTAAACACATACATACGTACGTATATACATGCATTCACATTATATATATATATATATATATATATTATATATATATATATATATATATATATATATATATTATATATATATATATATATTTTATACATATAAGGCTCGTTAATGTATATTTTGGCATTGTATTACTACACTGTGCTAGAAATATGCTCATGTGACATACCTTTACAAGAAATCCCTGGAAATGCAGATTAGAATCCCAGCAGTAATTTTGTTGTAAAATCTTAACGCTGCGAGATTGATTATAATTTCTGTTTTATGAAAGATAGTTGCTTCTTTTTTGACGCGCCTGTTAAAAAAAAAAAAAAAAACAGCATTTTTAAACAAGATCCTGAAGGTGATCTCATTCAATCTTTTACCAGCAATCTCCGCAAGTATATTTTTATTTTCCCTAAATAGAATAGTTGAATGAAACGAAGTTATTTCAAGTATTTTCTCTTGAAAAATTTAAAAATCGTGCGATCGGATCAGATTTTTTCTCTTGACCGTTTCGCTGTGATAATGTTTCTTATTTTGCTTTCATGTTGGACATTCTACTCATTATTATTAGCCTCTCTCTCTCTCTCTCTCTCTCTCTCTCTCTCTCTCTCTCTCTCTCTCTCTCTCTCTCTCTCTCTCTCTACCTCAGTTTAGAAAATATATTAGCTCGGTTATTCAAGTTAAGGTTATTTAAGTTAAGGTCGGATGCTCCGACTTGACCTGGACGTGAGATCCTGTTCTAATAAAATAAAAGATCACCTCCAGCATTTATCATTCCCTACATGAATATTGGCCAGTTACTCAGAAACATCGCTGAGCCTGAGAAGTGAATAGTAAGGAAAATAGAAAAAACAATATGTAAAATCAACTCGCTTAACTCTGCCATTCTAATGATTATGGGTACAATTTCCACAGGCATATCCCATATCCTTCTTATTTCTATTTTCAGGTCTTGATACTTATCCATTTTTTCCCTTTCTTTCTGTTCAAGTCTGGTGTCCCATGATATTATTATTATTATTATTATTATTATTATTATTATTATTATTATTATTATTATTATTATTATTATTATTATTATTATTATTAAAAGTATATGGCGAAGGGAAATACAACTCATTTGTCCTTTGTCTACGTAGGAAGGTTGCTGATTATTTGTGTGCATTATAGTAAATTTAAGGTCAGTTTAAAATAAAAAATTAAACAAGTATCCATTAAAGAGTTCCAGCTATGCCCTTTATTCCTATAAGCATCCTTTTAATGACTGTCATTATCTGTGTCAGCCACGTGACTCCCGTCTGTGTATCCAGTGCTGACATTTTTCCGGTAGATGTCTTGACACCCCTCCAAGATACAACAAAGAAATTCCTCATTCTCTCTCCTCCGATGAATTTCAGGACTGTAATTTACCTCCTCACGCATTCATGTATTCGTGTTGCCTCTGTCACCGTTTGGGCATTCATTTTTGACCCGTCACGGCCCCTTGCAATGTCGAACGAGATTGACTCCAGTGCTTGGCAGCATCATAATATTCATAGACATATGCCCGAAAATACTGCGCCATATCCCGGAGCCGACGGCCATAACAGAATGCAGGAAGCCGTTGCGCTCTCGCCAGCCGAAGTGTGCCCTGGCAAGAGGGAGGCTTCATTAAGAAGCCTCTGAGGTTCTCCTCGGGACACCGGTGGCCCTTCCCCAAATCGTCTTCCTTGTACCAGCCGCTTGCTCGCTTGCTCGCTTGCAGGCATATCGCATCCGTCGTCCTCCGTCGCATATTCTGCTCCCCCCAAAAAAAGAGCGAAGAAGAAGAAGAAGAAGAAGAAGAAGAAGAAGAAGAAGAAGAAGAAGAAAAAGCAGAAGGAATGCGGGGCATAAATTCAGAAAGGGGAGCTCGTGTCGGTCTGTGAGTTCGACTGTGGCCGCGGGCTCGTGTCCCTGAATATATGAAGATCCGCGATTTTTTCTTTTTTTCGTTTCTTTTCCTACCTCATTTCTTTTCGATCCCCTTCAACTCAAGACAATGGATCACTTTCTTTGTGCTTTACGTCTTGTTTGACTCGGTCTAAAGGTGTGAAAAGTTCTCCAAGTATAACAAGAAATACCTCTGTCAGTGTATCACTGCATGAAGGAAATCGTACATTGCCAATTCCTGTAAGGGTTCCCCTGTATAGACGCTGCGACTGATTCCTGTCATGCCCTGATGCTTTACCTCTGGCGTACCCAATCGCAGCAGGAATAATTTTCAGCCGTTCTTTCCAAGGTTGCATTATATCTGTGGCATCACGTGCCCGTTTCATGACCAAGATTGGCGAACTAGGGACTGATTCATTTTATACATCGCTCTCCCCAGGTAACAGCTGACTTTCATATTAGATTGCATTGAAATGTAGAAAAGGCACTGACTGACTGCTGCAGAGCATTGAGCAGTATATTATTGCTTGCAAGATTTAAATCAAACCAGTGCATCTGTGTGTGTTATAGTTGTTGTTTGTGATATGGATGTAAAATTTGGTGAGAACATTGGTGGTATGTAGGGTATAATGGGAAAGGAAGAAAAGGGGCAGACTTTGAGCGAAATTCAGGAACAATTGGTCAGATTTTGTACTTCAAATAACCTGGTAATCTGAGGTACTGTTTTTTTTTATTTTTTTTTTTTCTCCGGCTTTCAGCTTCCTGCGACATTGAACGGGATGATGAATGTTTATGATGAATTTACCATGAATTTGTATTATTCATTGTCGACATATATGTGTATCGCCATCTTTGAAACTAAAAGTTCTTGTTGGTAATAATATTTATTTCATCGTTTTTTTTGTTTCTACATTTTTTTGGTTTTGATTTGATAAAAACTATTTTTCTTTCATGACCTAAAATGTTGGCTTAGGACACTTTACCGTCAGAATTTATTCATCACTATACAATTGTAACCTAAATTTGTGACCTGTGACCTTTTCTCATCAGAATGTAGTTATCCCTGCATCAATGTCTCTTAAATTTGTGACCTACGACGCTTTGTCATTAGTGTAGTCATCACTGTGCAGTTGTGACCTAAAATTATGACATATGACGCTTACCCTTCGCAATGTAGTGATCACTGTACATTATTGACCTACTTTTATGAACTATGACGATTCCCGTCGGCATGTAATTAGAAAATCGTCACATTACACTGGGTCATTGAGAGGATGCCAACACTTCACTCGATTTATAACACTCTATCCATAAATCAGTATAGTTTCTTTTTGGCTTTCACCGTTATAGTGTCCAGAATAAAAATATTTATCTCAGACGATTACCGAGCCAAATAGGAAATCAATCACTGACTTCAAATTCACGTACATGACAAGAGAACGTTCCTCCAATTGAAAGAACTCGCACAGGTTGTTGTAGAGCTGTCTGGTTTGTATACAACTGGTTCTTGCAACGTAAATAAGTTCAGATTCCCCCATGAATCGTAAATAGGCTGAAAAAGAATGTAATTATACTCGGTGTTTTTTCCATCTGTCCACCCGCCTGTGGTGTTTGCGCATGGAAACACTGCGTCCCGGGCTTTAAATCGTTATGCTATGTGTAAGTTTTAGGTAAATAAAAGGATATCTGGGTGTACATTTGCACCTGAAAAGTGTTTTAATAATTTACTGTATGCGAATCACACTATTAATATTCGAAATAGGATATTGTTATTATTGTTGAATGTAAGCTGCCTTTTCGGGGTGGCGAATGGAACAGCCAGATGCAGTGGGGGGAAAAGTGCTAAAATGCACTTTATAAAAATTAAGACTATATACTGATATACTTACGCGTAATGAAGTAACACGTAGCTTAGTAGCAGAGTAGGTGTGGTCCAATAAAGTTGACATCTTCCCGTAGTGAACAGCGAGAGAAGAAATTTTCCTGCCACTGCATCTGGCTGTTCCATTTGCCACCCTGAAAAGGCAGCTTACATTTAACAATAACAACAATATCCTATTTCGAATATTAACGGTGTGATTCGCATACAGTAAATTATTAAAACACTTTTCAGGTGCAAATGTACACCCAGATATCCTTTTATTTACTTAAAACTTACACATAACGTAACTATTTAATGCCCGGGACGCCATGTTACCATGCGCAAACACCACAGGCGGGTGGACAAATGGAAAAAACCGAGTATGGTGACATTACTTGAAATGAGTGGCCACTTCAAATGTTGAACATTCAGTAGCCGACGTGATGTGAATGTAACTGAACTTCTAACATTATTATTATTATTATTATTATTATTATTATTATTATTATTATTATTATTATTATTATTATTATTATTATTATTATTATTATTTTATCTCAGTCATTCGATTGGGTGGTTTTTATAGTGTGAGGTTCCGGGTCGCATCCTGCCTCCTTAGGAGTCCATCACTTGTCTCACTACGTTCGCTGTTTCTATTAGCACACTCCTCTGCATGAGTCTTGGAGCTACTTCAGCATTTAGTTTTTCCAGGTTCCTTTTCAGGAATCTTGGGATCGTGCATAGTGTTCCTTTGATTATGGGTACAACTTCTGCTGGCTTATTCCATATCCTTCTTATTTCTATTTTCAGTTCTTGATACTTATCAATTTTTTCTCTCTCTTTCTCGTCTACTCTGGTGTCCCATGGTACTGCGACATCAATGAGTGATGCTTTCTTCTTGATGTCAATCAACGTCACGTCTGGTCTATTGGCACGTATCACCCTATCAGTTCTGATACCATAGTCCCAGAGGATCTTTGTCTGATCGTTTCTGCCACTCCCTCAGGTCGGTGTTCGACTACTTTTACTGCAAGATAGCTGGTGTTTCTTGTGCAAGCTCCAATGGAGGGCTTTTGCTGCTGAATCATGCCTCTTTTTTTACTGGTTCTGTGCAAATGCTGGACATTCACTTGCTATGTGGTTTATGTCTTTTTTTTTCATGTTGTACTTCCTGCTTATCGCATGTTATTATTATTATTATTATTATTATTATTATTATTATTATTATTATTATTATTATTATTATTATTATATTATTATCATTGTTGTTGTTGTTGTTGTTAGAGTAACAACTGGTAGGTCCTAGGAATTTTCACAGTTATTGTTTAGTAGATACTTAATAAATCAGGGTAATTCTAGTACAATAATTTGCTCCATTGCATACAAAGGAGGCCTGGATTCTCTTGCCGAAACAAAACCTAAGCAAACTTTCAATTAAATCCTTACGGGGAAAGAATCCGCTGATTCAATTGTTGTCTTTAATTAAATCACTGGCCATTAAATCCAGTCGTTCATGAAGAAGCAGCTTCATGTAATTGTTGTTATTTTTTCTCTGTTTCTCTTATTCTCTTATCGCTGTCGCTTTGCAACTCTCCTTCTCATTCCTATTATCCCATTTCTCCTATTTCAGTTCCCACCCGTCCGATGTTCCCATTTCAGGTCTTGAGGATTCCTCAAGGAATTGAAGGAATTGTTTGTAGCGTTAGTGATTCTTCTTCTTCTTCTTCTTCTTCTTCTTCTTCTTCTTCTTCTTCTTCTTCTTCTTCTTCTTATTATTATTATTATTATTATTATTATTATTATTATTATTATTATTATTATTATTATTATTATTATTATTATTACTATTTATTATTATTATTTTTGGTTAAGAAATCCACAATGGTGTAGGTGTAAATATATATTGAAAATAGATATACGAAACGATATATATACATACGTATATCATGTATATATATATATATATATATATATATATATATATATATATATATATATATATATATATATATATACATACATACATATATATCCTAGAAAAAACCTCCAACATTAGCTAACCCATACTTAAGGGAAGAGAAGTTATAAGTTATATAAAGAAAAACTTGTGTAAAATAATCCCTAATGCCCCGACTTGGAAAAAAAAACTATAGAGCGCATAGAGATTTAAAAACCCTACTACATTAACCAACCTATGCATAGGTGAAGAGAAATTATGAAAAAAAAGCTTATGTAAAATAATCTATTCTTGTGAGTTGGTAAAAAAAAAATTATAGCTCAAGGAGAGGAAAAAACTACTACATTAGCCAACCCATACTTAGGTGAAAAGAGAAATTATTAAAAAAATTTATGTAAAATAATCCAGTTTTGTGAGTTGGTGAAAAAAAACTAAAGCTTGTGTAAAATGTAGAAAAAACCTCCGACACTTGAAGGAATATAAAAAGATAGGTAAAATTATACCTAGTTTCCCAAATTTGTTAAAAAAAAAAAAAAAAAAAAAAAAAAAAAAAAAACTGAGATCTCGGAGTCTTTTCTATATGCATGCCATCACTTGTCGGGGAATTAACGGAATCCTCAACCGTAGGGCAATAGGCCACTTTAGCCCGGAAATAGGAATATAAGACGCATGCCGGAGTGATGTATTGACCGTTTAAAGATGGGTATTATTGCCGCCCTGAATCATGTTCCGATTTTACATTAGTTTCTTTTTTTTTTCAAAAGTACAAATTTCTCATGAATGCTAATACTTTTATAAGTACAGATTCATTATTAATAAAAAAAATTCATTAATAGGATTTATTATATTTTTATAACCACTATTTTTTTATAAATAAAAAACTTTGTAAATATGATTTTTTTATAAACACAAACTTCTTATTTTTTCAATTTTATAAAAAGATTTTGTATAATACAGTTTATTATGACTGTATTTTTTTTTACGTATATTGATCTTTATAAATACAAATTCTCATAAATGCAGGTTTTTTTGTAAATGAAAATTTTCATTAATACTTTTTGATAATACAATTTTTACGTAAATACAATTTTTTTATTGAAAAATGTCTTTTAATAGCATTTTTTGTAAATTCAATTTTATTATAAACACTGATATTGATAAATACAATTTTTTTAAGTACAAAATTTTTTAAACAAAAGTTTTTTCAAGTACAAAAGTTTTTTCAAGTACAAAAGTTTTTTCAAGTACAATTTTGTATAAATACCATAATTTTGAAAATGCGAATTTTTTTAAACAATTTTTTTTTACAAACACTATATTTTAGAAATACAATTTTTTATAAATAACTTTTTTTTATAAATAAGAAATATATAAATAATTTTTTTTTGTTTTTTTTTTTTATTTATAGTAATTTTTAATAGAAATCTTTGATGCAAATATTCGATAAATACAAATATTGTATAAATACAAATATTTGATAAATACAAATATTTTATCAATACAAATTCATGATATTCGTTTGTCTCATCATATTCAATGCTTTATAGTATGCTTATACGGAGAAGATTTACACGCACTTTTAGAATACAGAATTCCTGGAGAGGATTATTGCGGTCCTTTCCTCCGCACAGAATACCAAGAAAAAGCAGAATTCCGTTCAATTTTTGGGTACAGAATATCTGGGAGAAGAATAATGGGTTCATTCTCAGCGTCTACAGAATACTTGTAAGAAAAATTAAGTATATCTTAGCTTTACCAGACCACTGAGCAGATTAACAGCTCCCTTAGGGCTGGCCCGAAGGATTAGATGCTTTTTTACATGGCTAGGACCCAATTGGTTACCTAGCAAAGGGACCTACAGCTTATTGTGGTATCCGAACCACATTATATCGAGAAATGAATTTCTAATCACCAGAAATAATTTCCTCTGATTCCACGTTGGCAGAGCTGGAAATCGAACTCGCGACTACTGAATCTGTGGGCGAGCATGTAACCCACTCGTCCAACAAGGAACTATGTAAGAACAACGATAAAGTTTTTTAATAAATACAAAATTTTACAAATACAATTTTTTATGATTACAGATTTTTTAAATACATTTTTTTTTTCAAATAAAAACTTTATAAATACAAATTTTTGACATACAAATTTTTTACAAATCCAATTTTTTATGAATATAAACTTTCACAAATACAAATTTTTATAAATGCAAATCATTTATAAATACAAATTCGCAAATACAAGTTTTATAAAAACAACTTATTTTAAATGCAATTTTTTACAAATAGCAATAATTTATAAATACAATTTTTTTACAAATAAAAAATTCTTTATAAATACAATTTTTATGAAAACAAATTATTTATAAATACAATTTTTTTACAAATGCAAACAATTTATCAATGCATTTTTTTTTACAAATAAAAAATTCTTTATAAATACAATTTTTTTTAATTACAGTGCACAGAATACCTGCTTGCATTCACGTTCAGTGAATGCACTCACTTAAAGAGATATTGACTCTTCATTAGAATAATAAGACAATAATTATATATGTTTTGCTTTGCCTGTGACGAGGATGCATAAAACCGGTCGTAATGACGATTCCTATTACAATTTGTCCAGTTCAGGTCTGGAGAATAGGAATGGCACTTAATGGCACCTTATAAGTTGGAGTTATGACACTCTTAATTTAAGATAAAGAGACGGCAGGACCGCAGTTTGACAACGACTTCAGGTTTTAGTATCAAACATCAGATCAGCGGACGACCTCATTGAGATTTCTGTGTGTGTGTGTGTGTGTGTGGTGTGTGTGTGTGTGTGTGTGTGGGGAGAGAGAGAGAGAGAGAGAGAGAGAGAGAGAGAGAGAGAGAGAGAGAGAGGGTAAAAGTCTGACATTGTATTATGGAGTTAGTGGGTTGAATATTTGGAAAATAACGATAATATATAAATACACAAAGGAAGCATATGAAATACTTTTGGTAATTGTAAAACATTTAGAAGTGAGAGAGAGAGAGAGAGAGAGAGAGAGAGAGAGAGAGAGAGAGAGAGAGAGAGAGTAAAAGTCTGACATTGTATTGTGGAGTTAATGGACTGAATACTTGGAAAATAGCAATAATATATATATACACAAAAGAAGCATATGGAATATTTATGATTATTATAAAACCACTTTTTTATAGTAAAGTTGAAAAGAGAAGATGGAGAGAAGAGAGAGGAGAAGAAGAGAGGAGAGAGAGAGGTGGGGGGGGGGGCAAAAATCAGACATTGTATGATAATTATAAAACATTTAGAAGTAAAAGAGAGAGAGAGAGAGAGAGAGAGAGAGAGAGAGAGAGAGAGAGAGAGAGAGAGAGAGTAGGTCTGACGATATAGCAATAATCTAAAGGCGACAAGATTTTTAGCAATAATAGGCAACGAAAGAATATGAAATATTTGTAGCAATTATAAACCGTATATGAGTAACAGAGAGAGAGAAAGAGAGGAAAAGGAAGAGAGAGAGAGAGAGAGAAATATGAATTATTTATGATAATTGTAAAATGTTTAGAAGTAAGAGAGAGAGAGAGAGAGAGAGAGAGATTTCTAGTAGTGAAAGCTAAATAAGAAAGATATTTTAAAGTCACTAAACATTATATTTCCATTATTTTAATTATTTCCACAACTGTCAAATATGGATGGTGCTTCTGTCTGTTGTGCTATCCTATATGTTGATATCATTTCCATATTAGCAGAATATGAATGCAGTTCCTTATTACCTAAGTCCTCTAATTTGACCTTTTAAAGTAAATGGTCAAGTTCACGTTGCGTGGCTTGACTGAGGTATGCTGTCTGCTAAGATATTACTATTATTATTATAGAAAATGCTAATAATAAGGATAATTATAATCTGTCAGTAATAATAATAGTAACTAATATTATCATTATTATTATTATTACGAGTTTGTTGGCGTGCGCTACACTTGCTGGAACCCGACGCTGCTGTCTCCCCTAACTTCCTGATCCCATACCTACCCCGCTCCCACCCGGGGCAGACAAACCGGTTTGCAGGGGGAGGGTGGATGTCTCGCCTTCCATCCTGTTCCCCTACCTACCCTGCCCCACCCGGGGCGGACAAACCGGTTTGGCGTGGGCGGGTGGCTGTGGCATGTCTCCTCTACTCACTCAGGGGAGGACAAACAAGATCCACTCGGATTTTACTATTATTATTATTATTATTATTATTATTATTATTATTATTTTATTATTATTATTATTATTATTATTATTATTATTTTATTTATAGTGTCCAAAGGCGAACATGAAAAATAGAGAAGCATCAAAGGATAGGTAAACCGTAGAAAAGGGAAATATATGAATATGATATTTGTTTGTTATTCCCATTATTCTGCTTTCTCTCTTCCATGTTCATGGCCTTTTGCAGTCGTTCTTACGACCGATCTCTGCTAATCATCATTTTCACCCTTTATTTATTTATTCCTTTCTTTTATTCCTCAGTCGTTAAGCCCCAGGACTACCCTCTCACCACTGGCGTCTGTGTCGACCCTCCCTTATATTACCGTTATTTTTTAACGTATGGTATAGTAATAATAATAACAAAAGTTGATACTAAAACTGAGCCAAGAAAGAATAACAAGGGAAGCGGTAAAATCGGATGAATTTTATTCAAAGAAGAAGTTGAGAGAGAGAGAGAGAGAGAGAGAGAGAGAGAGAGAGAGAGAGAGAGAGAGATGTTGTGTCTCGATGTTAAGCATTCTTTGGCTTACAAATGACATCTTTTGAATGATATTACGTCAATTTCTCTCTCTCTCTCTCTCTCTCTCTCTCTCTCTCTCTCTCTCGCTCTCTCTCTCTCTCTCTCTCTCTCTCTCTGGCAGACTGCAACGGAGATCCTTAGCATGTGGTTTTATGATCAATCAGACATGCATCTATGCACAAGTGCAATTACATAAAAGCAGTATGAGAACAATAACAATTGTCTTTGCCTTTGTTTATTTGCTTGTTTTGTTTGCGTTCGAGTAACAGCTGATTCTGAGGCGATGAGGATGGACTCTTGGATAAAAGCGAGATCTGGAAATGTAATCAATTTAATAAAATAGGCGCATTTAAACCATCATAGGGATGGAATTATAGCAAGGTCTTAAATGGAGAGCTTTTTATATAACCAAGATACAAAGAGCATAATCTTGATATAAGTGATACACGGAAAACAAGATGATTGATGATAATACTCCAAAACAAAAGACTGTTTCGAAAAAAAAGGTGAAATATAAAGATATGAGAAATATATAATAGATGAAAATAAAAAAAAATGTGTTGGGTCGCTGGACAAAAACAAGATAATAAAAGGAAATTATGTAAAAGTATATTTTGGTTTTACCAGACCACTGAGCTGATTAACAGCTCTCCTAGGACTGGCCCAAAGGATTAGATATTTTTACGTAGATAAGAAACAGTTGGTCACCTAGCAACGGGACCTACAGCTTATTGTGGGATCCGAACCACACTATATCGAGAAATGAATTTCTATCACCAGAAATAAATTCCTCTGATTCCGCGTTTGCCGAGCTGGGAAATTATGTAAAATACAGGTGATATTACAGAATATTGTAAAAAAAAAAAAGTGTTGACTAATTGGAAATAAAATCGGGGATTAAAAAGAATCTTTTAAAAAAAGGGGGGGTGGGGTTCGATCCCCTGGAAACCCAATAAGAACAAGAAAAACGTAAATAAAAACGTGTTAGTATAGATAAGACCGCTTGTCGCATTGATGAGTTTATTGCCAGATCTGATTAGATACCGTCGATTAATTGGCCTGATAACAACGCAGAGGGACTCGTTAATAAGGAGGACGTGTATTAAAACAATAAAGATAAAAAAAAGAGGAAATGTTGAAGGGAAGAAAATTCAGTGGTCGCTTTTAACATTTTAGTGAATGATGACTGTAGTTATCCTTCAGTTTATAAGTATTCACTTCTATAATACTTTCGTCGAGGGGCAGCACCATCAGCGCACCATGTGGCGTACCGTAGGCATTACTAAAGATTGTTTGCAGCGTCCCGTTCGGCTCCTAGCTGCACCCACTTTTTAGCTCTTTACCTACCTCTATTGCCACTTCCTGGCTTCCATCTTGCTGTCCAACCACTCCAACTCCCACTTTTCACAGCTTTAAGCTGAATGGCTGAAAGTGCTTCAGAGTTTGGCTATTTCCAAATTTCCAAAAATTGAATCACTCATATACTCTGCCCCAACTATCTCCTATAGTAGATTCACACCAACCTTCATCTGATGTCCAGGCCAGTCCCTTACGACGCTCCTGATTGGCTGTTGATAAGCCAATCACAGTGGCTGGAAGTTCTCAGTCTCTCGAGAGAGTTCACATAATCAGGATGTATGTTCCACCTCTCCTGAGGGATATTGGTGAAAGACATATCCCTCTGGAGAGGTGGAACATGCATCCTGCCTATGTGAACTCTCTCGAGAGACAGAGTTTCCAGCCCTGTGATTGGCTTATCAATAGCCAATCAGGAGAGTCGTAAGGGACTGACCTAGACATCAGATGAAGGTTGATGTGAAACTACTATAGTTAATGGTACTTCATCTAGACCTAAAATCTGTGGAATTCTACTTAATTATTCGGCTTCCAAACCATTAGGAAACAAATATATAACAGCATTCTTTTGGTTATCAGTACACTTTTTGCGGGGTAGGATCAGCTTACGGCGCGGGCGTGTCTGTATGTCTGTTCGTACATTTGGGCATCCTTTTGGGTAACTTTAGTGAAGTTCTAAAGGCCTTTTTTTCCCACACTACATTCGTGGTTTCACCCTTCGCTCAGTTTAAACTCGTGTCAAGCTGCTTATTAGACCGATATATTTTTATTATATACTCGCCCTTTTATTTCGTGCATTGTTGTCAGTCATGATCTGAATAACATTTCTTGATGGGGGCAGACAATTGTTTTAATGCTTCCAAGATAATCTCCCTATTATATCGCTTTATTCCCTACTGCTACGGTTACAATCACGTCTGGTTGTATGGCAATTATACTTGTTACTTCTGTCTTCTGCAGTTACTCTCAAAGCGTTTACTTTTGACTTATATGAGTCTTACAAGTCCTCGTTTGGAACATAACTCTCCCTACCATGATAGGACCGTCACACAAAGTTCTTCAGGAATGGTTGAATCAGCCGCTTTCCTTCTGAAAAAATTGCCAAACTTACTACCCAATTGATTCCCTACAGTTTCGTCATAGGATTATCTAGCTGTGGTTGTTCTGAAGATATTATTTTAGACGCTGCTCTGAAGATGATCATTGTTCTCGAGAGCCTCGGGCTTGTATACTTCCTTGTTCTATTTTCCCTCAAAGTGGAAGTTATAAAACCGGGGTTCAGCCGGTTGGGTCAAGTAGCCATGTCATTCTTTTCTAGATCGTGAATTCTGTACCTTCCTACGTGCTTCGTAGATTCTGAACTCCATATTTTAGCAGTGATTGGTCACATCACTGTATGAAAAAAATTCACACATTGTCCAAAGTAACATTTCCAGAAAACTGTTCAAAGTAGCATTCCTTGAAAAATGTCCAAGTAACATTTCCAGAAAACTATTCAAAGTAACATTCCCAGAACAATGCCCAAGTAACATTTCCAGAACACTGTTCAAAGTAACATCTTCAGAACAGTTTGCAGAAGAAGGACCCAGAGACGACATTATGACGGAGTTGAAATAAATCCAAGTTGGGAATAAGAACAAAATTATTTATCAGCTCAAAAGTGTCGAATTCAAGTCTTTTAAGAAACATGGTGTACGAGTACTAGCAGTTGTGGACACACTGGTGTAGGACTAGCAACCTCATCCCAAAAATCAAAATAGAGTAGCTTCAGGCTTTCTTTAGGAATCTGATGCGACTAGCAAAGGGGCCCACATGGAGTTCAAAAAGCCAATAAAATGAGTGATGATAAGAGTGATAGTAGCAACTAAACATTATTTTTATACTTTTTGACAAAATTGTACCCATTCCATCGAAAATGGCAGCAATATAAGAGATGGTCGAGAGTGCAAGTCTAAGCACACTACAGGGTCGTAATGCACCGTCCTTAACTCGGACTGATAGCTCTTCGTTCTGAAAATGCTTTAGATGTAAAGACGAAACCGGTCATGATTTACACTCGGTGTAAACCATTTCCCCTGTGGTACACGTGAATACGGAGGCCACTGGCAGAGCGACGAGACTCGAAGGAGCGTCTAAAACGTACCGTCATATTATTCTTTATCATATTTTCCAGAAAGATATCGACGCAAATAAACGAGTGACAGAATTCGAGGCTCATCAGAGGAGAAGAAGAAGAAGAAACAGGAGGCCAATCATTGGAAGACGGAGATAAACCGCAAGATAATCTGGATATCAGTTACATCTTTCGAACTTCCCTGATGGCTGACGTCGCGTGGCATCCTTGAAGTCTCGGGCGCTGTCTGGGTCCGACAGGTGTCCTTAGGATGGTCGCTAAGGAATCTTTGCTCTTTCTTCTAATTTATTTATTGTTGTCTTGTAAAATCATTAAGGTGGTTGGACATATTTTGGGCTGTTAATTGAAGGGGCTAATGACGTGAGATTATATATATATATATATAATATATATATATATATATATATATATATATAGTATATATATATATATATATATATATATATCTATATATATATATATATATAAATATAATATAATATATCATGAATATATATGTATATTTATATACATACATATATATATATAATATTTATATATATAATATATATATATTTATTTATTTATATTTATATATATACATGTGTACATAAAACATAAATCCATCTGCATAAATGTATGCGCAAGTTTTGGATAAATCATCTCTTAATTGATCCCGCGTGAAAGGATGACATCTGGACCCATGAACAAATGGAGACACGCTATTGAATGATCACCGTCAGAAGCTGTTTGCTTGGACGACTTATTTTGTCCAAGTTAAAAAAAAAAAAAAAGGTGTCCAATTGGCTCATGACGTCACCGCTCTGCCATGCATAATGGTCGGACTTTTTTTTCCTGTTTTTTTCCCCTCTTGACAGAGCGGAAGAATGACTTGCAACCCACGTCGTATCATGACTTCATGAATTTATGACTTTATCAAGTGACTTGCCCGTCCTACCGCCGCCGTGAAGAGCGGGCGATAAAGATGCCGGAGGACAACCCGTGGGAGGATTTCGGGATGAGGGGAGTGTGGGCTGTTAGAGGGGGGAGGAGGGACCGCCCGCCCCCCCACACTCATGGGCGTGAAGAGCAGGTGTGCCGTTGGAGTTGATGATCTAATCCGCTGGAATGCTGCCTCTGCTTCTGCTGTTTCTCCTGTTCCTGCTCCTGCTGTAAGGCGGAATCCCCTCCGTAAATGAGGACAACCAGGACAAACTGGCAGGTGTGACGGGAGTGGAGAGCAGGTAATCTAATCCTCTGGAATGCTGCCTCTGCTTCTGCTGTTTCTGCTGCTCCTGGTCCTGTTCCTGCTCCTGCTGCTCCTCAGTAGCTCCTGCTGTAAGGCGGAATCCCCTCCGTAAATGAGGACAACCAGGACAGATTGGCAGGTGTGACGGGAGTGGAGAGCAGGTGATCTAATCCGCTGGAATGCTGCTTCTCCTTTTTCTGCTGCTCCTGCTCCTGCTCCTGCTGCTCCTCAATAGCTCCTGCTGTAAGGCGGAATCCCGTCCGCAAATGAGGACAACCAGGACAGATTGGCAGGTGTGTGAGAGGGCGGGACAGGTGAGGACCGTGAGCCAGTTCTTAACTGGGACGTTCGAGCAGGGGACAGGAATTTATGAACTTCTCTTAGTTTTATTATTATTATTATTATTATTGACTTAACGTAGTAATAGCCATATTAATGATTTTCTACTTATTTAAGGACATCATGAGAATGAGTATTTTTTTATTTATATTGGTGATTTATTATGGATTTGAAGACATTGTGAGATTAGTATTTTTTAAGCAGTTTCGGTCATTTGTATAAGGGTCTTGGGCGTCATTAGTTTGCATGAAGGCTTTTGAAGCTGAGTTTTCACTGCGGCATTGATAGCTTCGACATGATACCACACACATGGTTAATAGAATGTCTGAAAATATATGGGGCAGAGGAAAACACCATCAGCTTCTTCAAAAATACAATGCGCAACTGGAATACAATACTTACAAGCTCTGGAATAAGACTAGCAGAGGTTAATATCAGAAGAGGGATCTTCCAGGGCGACTCACTGTCCCCACTACTCTTCGTAGTAGCCATGATTCCCATGACAAAAGTACAGCAGAAGATGGATGCTGGGTAGAAGATGGATGCTGGGCAGAAGATGGATGCCGGGTACCAACTCAAGAAAAAAGGCAACAGAATTAACCATCTGATGTTCATGGACGACATCAAGCTGTATGGTAAGAGCATCAAGGAAATAGATACCCAAATCCAGACTGTAAGGATTGTATCTGGGGACATCAGGATGGAGTTTGGAATAGAAAAATGTGCCTTAGTCAAAATACAAAAGGGCAAAATAACAAGGACTGAAGGAATAAAGCTACCAGATGGGAGCAACATCAAACACATAGATGAGACAGGATACAAATACCTGGGAATAATGGAAGGAGGGGATATAAAACACCAAGAGATGAAGGACACGATCAGGAAAGAATATATGCAGAGACTCAAGGCGATACTCAAGTCAAAAATCAACGCCGGAAATATGATAAAAGCCATAAACACATGGGCAGTACCAATAATCGGATACAGTGCAGGAATAGTGGAATGGATGAAGGCAGAACTCCGCAACATAGACCAGAAAACTAGGAAACATATGAGAGTACACAAAGCACTACACCCAAGAGCAAATTCGGACAGACTATACATAACACGAAAGGAAGGAGGGAGAGGACTACTAAGCATAGAGGACTGCGTCAACATCGAGAACAGAGCACTGGGGCAATATCTGAAAACCAATGAAGACGAGTGGCTCAAGAGTGCATGGGAAGAAGGGCTGATAAAAGTAGACGAAGACCCAGAAATATACACAGACAGGAGAATGACAAACAGAACAGAGGAATGGCACAACAAACCAATGCACGGACAATACATGAGACAGACTAAAGAACTGGCCAGCGATGACACATGGCA
>NC_087212.1:39006454-39011454 GCF_015104395.2 Macrobrachium nipponense
TTACCAACATTCAGTCTGACGATCCCTGAATTGCAAAGCCCCTTCGCTCTTTTGCCTCGATATGGCTTAAATGAAACTTGTTCCAGTTCTTCCAGGAGTCCGTCGGGAAAGGCAACTTGTCGTAATGAGGTCCAAAAAAACCAGTTGAGTTGCTTGACCACCAGCAATTCATCTCCACTGAAATTGCTGCCACAGCAGAAATTGCTCTGCCACAGAAATTGCTGTCCCTCACTATACAGTTAATCCCCACTGAAATTGCTGTCATGGCAGAAATTGCTTAGCCTCAGATATTGCTGTCCATCGCTGTAATCTCTGGTTGTTTCTTCATCAGCAATTAATCTCAACTGAAATTGCTGCCATGGCAGAAATTGCAATTTCTGTGGAGATTAATTTCTGGTGAAAAAACAGCCAGAAATTACAGGATTTACAGCAATTTCTGTGGCAGAGCGATTTTTGCCGTGGCAGCAATTTCAGTAGAGATTAATTGCTGATGAGGAAAAAACCAGAGACTACAGCGAGTGACAGCAATATCTGTCCCCTCTGCAATTTCTTTTTTCCTCACCAGCAATTAATCTCTATTGAAATTGCTGCCACAGCAGAAATTGCTTAGCCACAGATATTGAAGTCCCTGTAGTCATTTTTGGCTTTTCAGAAATTCTTGCCATCACAGCAGCAGTTTTCCTTACTATCATTGCTGCCTTTACAGAGATTACTGCATTCACAGCAACTGCCTCTACCCAGTGATTGCTGCATTCACACCAACTGCCTCTACCCAGTGATTGCTGCGTCCACATGGGTTGCTGTTATCCATACAAGTCCTGTACGGCATTTCTTCCGTCTCCCATCTCTTTTACTTTGTTAATAATACTCATGAATAAGTGCCGACGTCAACACGAAATGAGAAACATGACAAAAACGTAATTCTGAACTCGACGCGTCATAACGAATGATAACAACGTAATCATGATTTACAAATGATTCTAAGAAAATCAAAAATACGTATCCTGAACTGTTTATACAATACATTAAGAAACGCAGGAGTGGGCAATAAGATTATTATTATTATTATTATTATTATTATTATTATTATTATTATTATTATTATTATTATTATTATTATTATTACTGGTGAAAAAATGTACACTGATGTAAGTGTTGATATCTTTATAAGACAGGCTATATATATATATATATATATATATATATATATATATATATATATATATATATAATATATATTATATATATATATGTGTGTGTGTGTGTGTGTGTGTGTGTGCGTGCGTGTGTGCACACGCGAAACGAGCGCTTTCGGTATCCTCCTCGATTCTCCTTATTATTATTATTATTATTACTATTTAGGAACAACAGCGTTCCATTCAGACGTATGATACTCATCCCCCTCCCCAAGATATGTTTTAATTAAAGGCGAAAAATTTAAATATAGCAGTTAAGAGAAGTTGAATAGGAAGGTAAGAGGCAATCTGCTACAATGACCCGCGAAAGACGCACTGTAAGCAATACCAACATTTTCGCTTTCACTTTATTCTATTTTATTTTTTTATTTTTTTTACATTTTTCCTTACTCGATTTCCCAGAGGTAAATTTACAAATATGCTTTTGTTTATTAATTTATATGATGGGGAAATATGACTCTAATATTTGCTGCTACTGCACATGATAACATCTTCATTTGAGTAAAGTAATATATCCAATATTTGTATTTTGTTTAGTCTCCAAATTTTCTCTTTATTTCAGTAAAGTAGTATATCCTATCTCTATAAAAAAAAATTTATTTTTTACTTTCAAGATTGTCTTTTCCCTTTTAAAGGATTGCGCACAGAGAAAACGCAATAGGGCTGTCACTAGCTTATCCAGACCTGTGTGTAATTATATATATATATATATATATATATATATATATATATATATATATATATATATATATATATATATATATATATATATATATATATATATATATATATATATATATATATATATATATTTTGTATATATATACACACACACACACGCACATATATATATATATATATATATATATATATATATATATATATATATATATTATATACCTATATACATATGCGCACTAACTTGTGCGCCCTGACACATCGCACTTTAGTATATACGATCACAGACATAATATACATCCATGTACATACAAATACCGTGAATGGCATTCCAATTCTCCGTTCTGAATATGTTTTAAAATCAACCGAACCTTTTTTTTTTCTATTTTTCTTTTTTTTTCTTTTACACTTGATTTGAATAAGGTTAGAAAGGTCAGGTGTAGAAGAGGAGATTCCACTGCGTTCTTTCTTCCTATTATTTCTTATTTATATTTATTTTCATATTTTCTTATCGATAATGATGGCTGAGTGAGAGAGAGAGAGAGAGACAGACAGACAGACAGAGAGAGAGAGAGAGAGACGAGAGAAGAGAGAGGAGAGAGAAGGAGAGGAGAGAGACTGATAATTAATGGATATAGTAAAATGTAACTTTATAATCCATATGATTGATTTTTCTTTGTTAAATCAAGGTTATCGTCAGAGAATACTATTTTATTCGCTTAAATTTGGCTTTCGACTTTAACCAGTTATTGGATGAAGGTATTAAATAAAAACTGATCTCTCTCTCTCTCTCTCCTCTCTCCTCTCTCTCTATATATAAATATCATATCTATATCTATATATATATATATATATATATATATATATATTATATATATATATATATATATAGATAATTCAATATATAAATATAATATATATTATAATAAGAGAGAGAGAGAGAGAGAGAGAGAGAGAGAGAGCGAGATTAGAGATATCAGTTTTTAATTTAATACATTTAAACATAACTACATATGTATCTCTCTCTCTCGTAGTAGCCATCTTGCTTGATGAGACGTTCCCGCGTGAAATCAGATTAATCAACAGATATCACAAGTTTAACATACGACTAGAATTTGAGAAATATCTAGAAGTGTTCGTGAACTATCGGTGATAAGATTAGTGTGAAAAAATAGTAGGATAAAGCGTCTTCTAAGTTAGTTTATCAAGTTGTAATACTGTAAATCAGAACAAGATGGCAGTAAGTTCCAACTGCGGGAAGAGATGGCGTAATTTAGCGTGTTTAGCAGATTCGCAATACGATGAGGTAGCAGGAAGGGAACTGGCATTTACTCATCTATGAAATCAGCAACAGTCCTAACCAAAAAGATACAAAAGCATTCCATAGATATATTAGAAGGATATAATCCTTCAAACTGGAACAAATCTAATGAAAACATCTTGAAAATAATTGAAGAAGTTCCAAATAAAATCCAAGTGGTCAAGAGACTCATAAAGAAAATATACTACATAAACCAACATATTCCGACAAAGAAAATGAATAAGATGAATCTTGTGAATATCCTAATTGACGCATTAGGAAAAAGAATGCCAAAAGCATGCAAACTGTGTAAGGTTTGGTATAACATAGTCAATCTACAAAACCTAATCAGAAAATGTGCTGCAGCAACATTCCGACCCATCCACAGTGTGCTGAGGTAATAAACAAGATATGAGAAAAGATACAAGAATTTTTTGTTCAACATGTCTATCATGGATAGACAATGTTATTAAATCAAGATTGAATGTACAAATAGTTGAGGATGAAGAAGAAGAGGAAGAGGAAGAAGAAGAAGAAGAAGGAAGAAGAGGAAAACGGAAGAGAAGTAAACAAAATGAAATGACAGAAAAAAAATAAGGAAAACAAAGAACAAGATAAAAGTATGGATGCAGAGATACTCATTGATACTACATATGAGGCAATAAAGCAGCATACCTACGAAGAAATAAATTACGATATGGAGGCAACAGAAAAGCAAATCCCGAAGAGGCTCTACCCAGATCTACACAATGACGGGAAAGAGGAAAAAATAGACAAGAAAGACAAAATCTGCAACCTTTTGAAAAGAGGGAATTGCAGATTTGGAGAAAGATGTTACTACCAAACAATACCTAAGGTTATGTCACAACTATGAAATATATGGTAAATGTGCATACCTAGATGGATATGGGGATGATTGCAGAGATCTGCATCCAAAAATATGCAAAAACCTAAAAGAAGGAAAAGGATGTAAGTTCGACAAAAAATGCAAATATATGCACCCTGTAGCCATGAATCATAATCAAATAAATAACCAACCAAGTAATAAAATCCAAAATAAGAAAGAAACAAATAAAGAGAGAAATCAAGAATATCAGGTAAAAGAGAAAAGCAAACCACCAATGAGATATGCAGAGATGTCAGCAAAAAAATTTCAATGCATCAGCTCCAAAATTCTACTCAAGGGATAATAACTGTATTTATTATGCAAGAGGATATTGCAGAAACGGAGAAAATTGCAGATTCAGACACAAAATGAATAATTATGATGAAGGAAGATCAAATATTATGGAAAAGTTGGATTTTTTAATGTCAGAATTTCTGGAAATGAAAAAAAGAACAACATACCAGAACAGGAAAGAGACATGGGAAATCCTTATTACTACCAATATTAAATGAAGGAGAAAAACACGCGCAAACCATCATAGTGATGAATGCGCAGGGTTTAGTTACGAGTAACTCAAAAAGAAAAATAGAGTACTTAGAAGAACTAACCCAAATTGAAAAGAAAATAGATATAATGAATATAAGTGAAACCTGGTATTCCCAAGAGACTGGGAATGATGATCAAATAAAAGGGTTCCAAACTTATAGATCAGATAGAAAAATAGGAATCAAGGGGGAACCGCAATATATGGGAAAGACAAAAAACAAGGAAAAGAAAAATATATGAGAAATATAGTAACTCAGAATGTGAACTAATAGCGGTAGAATTTGAATCTGAAAAATTAATGAACATAGTAATATATAGACCTCCTAATACTAAAGAGTTTGACTTAATAATTGAAAAATTGGATGATATATGTAGAAATCACAAGGACTGGACT
>NC_087212.1:39016454-39033954 GCF_015104395.2 Macrobrachium nipponense
GTTGGTTAATGTATTGAAAAAAGGGAGAAAGAGAGAGAGAACTTCACAGTAATTATCAAGTTGATTAGTGTATTAAAACAGAGGAGCGAGAGAGAGAGAGAGAGAGGGAGAGTGAATTTCACAATAGAAGTCACCATGCTGTTTAGTATATTGGAAAAAGAGAGAGAGAGAAAAGGCGAAAGAGAGAAAGAGAAAAGGCGAAAGAGAGAAAGAGCGAGAGAGAGAGAGAGAGAGAGAGAGAGAGAGAGATGAGGGGGGCTTGGGGGTGGGGGGCTGGGCCAAGAAGCGGAACAGGTAAGCGAAGCTGGGGTCAGGTATGCACCGAATCCCCCACATGATGTGTAGGAGTGTCCGTCAGGAGGGAGACTCCCATAAACTTGGTGTACCGCCGCCGCCCGGGAAAGATGGAAAAGAAGGAAGATGAAAAGAGGGAAGAAGGAAGATGGAAAAGAGGGAAGAAGGAAGATGGAAAAGAGGGAAGAATGAAGATGAAAAGAGGGAAGAAGGAAGATGGAAAAGATGGAAGAAGGAAGATGGAAAGGAGGAAGAAGGACGATGGAAAAAATTAAAAAGAAACGGGTAAAAGAGGGAAGTAGGAAGACGGAAAAGAGGAAGAAGGAAAAGAGGGAAGAAGGAAGATGGAAAAGAGGGAAGAAGGAAGATAGAAAAGAGGGAAGGAAGGGGGGAAAGGGGGAAATAGAAAAAAGAGGGAAAAAAAAGGGGAAGATGGGAAAAGGAGGAAGTGGGAAAGGGGGAAAAAAGGATATATGGAAGAGGGGAAAAAAAAAAAGAAAAAAAAAGGGAAGGGGAAGGGAAGGAATAGAAAAGAGGGAAGAGGGAAGAGGAATAGAAAAGAGGGGGGAAGAAAAAAGGAAGAGGTGGAAAGAAGAGGGTAAAGGAAAGGGAAGATAGAAAAGAGGGAAGAAGGAAGATGGAAAGAGGGAAAAGGAAGAATAGATGGAAAAGAAAAGGGTGGGAAGCAGGGAAGATGAGACGGGAAAAGAAGGGGAAAGAAGAAAAGATTTTTTTTTGGAGAAGAAGGAAGATAGAAAAAAGAGGGAAGAAAGGAAGATGGAAAAAGAGGAGAAGGAAAGATAGAAAAAGAGGGAAGAAGGAAGATAGAAAAGAGGGAAGAAGGAAGATAGAAAAGAGGGAAGAAGGAAGATGGAAAAGAGGGAAGAAGGAAGAGGGAAAAGAGGGAAGAAGGAAGATGGAAAAGAGAGAAGAAGGAAGATGGAAAAGAGGGAAGAAGGAAGATGGAAAAGAGAGAAGAAGGAAGATGGAAAAGAGAGAAGAAGGGGAAAAAAAAGAATGGAAAAGAGAGAACGAAAAGGGGAAGAAGGGAAAAGGAAAAAAGAGGGAAAGAAGGAAGAGGGAAAAGGGGGAAGAAGGGAAGATGGAAAAAAAAAGAGAGGGGGAAGAAGGAAGATGGAAAGAGAAGAAGGAAGAAAGGAAAGGGGGAAAAGGGGGGAGGAAAAAAGGAAAAGGAAAACAAGGGAGATGAAGTAAAGTTGGGAATAATACAATAAGGATTATGAGGAACGAAGGATGAAGAGGAAGACAAGATGGAATTAAGGAAGAGGAATGGAAACAAGGAAGAAGAGAAAAAGGATAAGAAAGGAGGAAAGGGAGAGGAAGTAAAGTAGGGAATAATACGTTTAAGGCGATGAGGAACGAAGGATGGAGGGAAAGACAAGATGGAATTAAGGAATAGAAATGGAAACAAGGAAAGGGTGGAAGTAAAGTAGGGAATAATTCGTTTAGGAATATGAGGAACGAAAGATGAAGAGGAAGACATGATGGAATTAAGGAAGAGGAAGGGAAGGAAAGCAACAAGGGGGAGGATATGAAGAGGAAGGAAGTGGAATTGAAAAAAGGAAGAGGAAGGAGAAGGAGGAAGAGAGGGAAGGAGATTAACAAAACATAGACGGAAATAGAAGAAATGAGGGAAAGGAATATGAGAGAAGGTCATTGAAAATTGGAGAATGGGAAAGAGGGAAAAGGTGCCGAATGAATAAGACGAAAAAAAGGAAGACGAGGGAAGAAAAAACGGAACGGGAATAAGTAAAAGAAACAGGGAAAAACAGGATATTGCAGAATAACAGACCTTGAAACAGAATTACCTCATTAACAGAAGACAATTACTGATCGAAGGGAATGTATATGAAATAAGAAGAAAATAAAAGAAAATATAGCAAAAGCTGAAAAATAAGTCCGCAAACAAAAATTACAAGGTACCTGCTTATTATAAATCATCAAAATATTCGCATTGTGAGACAACACAGGCAGGTTCCTTAGGCCTCATTGTGACTCTTGACCATAGATTCCTGAGGTCTTGTTTAAACTTTTAAAAATAATTGATTTTAATATCATTATCATTATTGTTATTTGTTGTTTTGTTTTATATGTTCAAGTGATTTTATTTTAAAAAAATTTTCATAACCAAATGAAAAAATGTTGGCAGTCTGCTATTTTGTATATCAGATATAAGTGTCCTCTCTCTCTCTCTCTCTCTCTCTCTCTCTCTCTCTCTCTCTCTCTCTCTCTCTCTCTCTCTCTCTTGGTATTTACGATTACGTGTTAAAAGCCAATCGAAAATTACACCTACGGGTAAACCGTCTTTATAAAACAGGATACCACATAAGAAGTTCTATACAACTTATAAACCACTGTAGCCCTTAACCATATTGAACACTGCACTTACCCAAACTTAATTCTTAGCTAATAAATAGACATTTGGTTTGCTATCCTGTAATTGTACAGTCTACTCATGAGTATCTTTTTTATTTTGTATTCAGTAGCTCAATAATTTATTAGTGAATAGATTTTTTTTTTCCTGTCAGTTCCGTGTCATTTTCTAGGTATATGGGATTTACTGACCTATGAGAGAGAGAGAGAGAGAAGAGAGAGAGAGACGAGAGTGAGACGAAGAGCAGAGACGAGAGAGAGAGAGAGAGAGAGAGAGAGAGAGAGAGAGAGAGAGAGAGAGAGAGCAATAATCATTATTGATCGTCGTATCTTTATTGCAATTTTTCAGAAAATACTTTACTCCTAAAGTACTGAAAATCCATCACATGTGCACTATGAAAATTAAGTAAAAAATTTTATTTCCTGTTTTTGTAAATGTAAATAATTTCTCAGTTTCGTACAGTTCTCAAGAAAGAATTTCAACTACCAGACCAATTTTAGAAATATGATTCCACTGCGAATGTAGGCGCATTATGGTTAATTACAGGAATGTCATTCCACGGTAAATGTAACATGATGATTCATTTCAGGAACCCGATACCACAGTGACATGAGTTTTACAGATCATTTCAGGAACCCGATACCACAGTGACATGAGTTTTACAGATCATTTCAGGAACCCGATACCACAGTGACATGAGTTTTACAGATCATTTCAGGAACCCGATACCACAGTGACATGAATTTTACAGATCATTTCAGGAACCCGATACCACAGTGACATGAATTTTACAGATCATTTCAGGAACCCGATACCACAGTGACATGAATTTTACAGATCATTTCAGGAACCCGATACCACAGTGACATGAGTTTTACGGTATATTGCAGGAATGTGATTCCGCAATGAATATGGCATAAGGATTAATTTCAGGAACGTGATTCCATGGGACAGCTGCATTATGGCTCATTTCGGGAATGCGATTCCATAGTGACATGAGTTTTACGGTTCATTTTAGGAATACCATACATTTCATTTCTGGAATGTGATTCCATAGTAACGCCAACCGATATTTTTCCAGTTTTGAAGCTTTTGTATCATAATATATTTTGAAAGACTAAACTCAAGATTATTTTTCCTCAAATGGAAAGCTGATTCCTCTCAGGATATATGAAGTTTGCGTACATAGTAGCAACGCCAAGGTGATACCAACCGTAGTCCCCGTAACGGGGTATTGCCATCAGTGCACCTCATGCGCTGCACTATATGCATTACTTAAGGTTCTTTGCAGCATTCGTTCGGCCCCTAGCTGCAACCCCTTTCATCCATTTTGCTATACCTCTGTTCATATTCTCTTTCGTCCATCTTAGAATCCACCGTTTGCTAACAATTGTTTCATAGTGCAGCTGCGAGGTTTTCCTCCTGTTACACCTTTAAAGCCTTTCTACTGTCAGTCTCTCTTTCAGCGCTGAATGACCTCATAGGTCCCAGCGCTTGGCCTTTGGCCGAAATTCTTTGATTCTATATTGTATAGTAACCGTTATCATTTGACTGCCTTCAGAAACTCTTCATAGTGAGTCGCAACTTCCTCTTTCGTCTTCCTCGGCCTAGCTCTTGAGTTTGTAAAAAAAAAAAAAAAAATATTCTCTTTTTAAGTATTGTGATGAAAATGATACCTGTCCTTTTTATCAGAAGACACCTATACTCTGATCCTTCTAAGAGTATATAAGTTAAGGCCGTATTAAGAGTACTTTAACCCCTCTTACTAATTAGACTATGCATAATGGATATCCTTGTACTCATTAATAAATTTGCACGCTCTATAGTCTCAAAAGGCTTAGTGCTTTATTTAACATTATTATTAATAGATATGCAGATTCTCCTACCTTGACAATTATTTATAAATCAAGTTCCCTCCAACCATTCCCCCCCCCCCCCCCCCCCCCCGCCCCCCCCCCCACCCCGTTTTATTAGAGCTTTTATGGTACCATTGACTGAGGAAACTGTCGCCGAAAGCCATAGAATTTTCTTAACATCTTGCAAATATCTGATGTGATATACTTATTTTTACTTAACTTTTATTTTCATATGACTTATTTAGAACTGTGCAAAGCGGTCTTGGCCTTTGATGTGATTATATTTTATTAGAAATTATTAAAAATTTAATTCGCATATTGGGCTATGTTATCGATAGTTAGGCAGATTGCAAGTATTTTATTACACGAATTGACACCAAGTTGTTCAAGCAATGAGCTTTCGAAAACTGAATTATAAATACTCTTATAGTCCATGTTTCCCATATTCCCAGAAATCAAGACTTCAAGGTTTGCATTGATATAACTTCTCAGTTTTGAATCCACATTAAATGATGACTTCAGAAGATGTTCGATTTTACTTTATATATTTTGCAGTCGATGGCTATCTTAAATTTTTTTTATGTGCATTGACAGGTGGGCCACGATTTCAAAAATTTTTTTAAGAGGTTTAAAAGCAAACAGGACAAATTTTGTTTTAAAAATTCCATAATAAAATAATGCCTGTTGTTTCTTACACGGATGCCTCCGATATATAAATGTTGCTCACTATTATAGGCATCGGTATGCCAGACCGGAAGGCTGAGAATCCTCCGGTATAGATCGTGTACCGGTTATGTAGATCGGCAGATTTATGATTTTCCTAAATCCACCCGAAACATAATATTCTGGTTTGACGTGAATTTATCCAATTCAGAAAACAAATTACGATCCCCCGAAAGTAGCATAAATATATTATATATATATATATATATATATATATATATAGTATTATATATAATATTATATAATTATATATATATAATATATAATATTAAGTATATATATACATAATAATATATATATATATATATATATATATATATATATAAATATATCCTAGTATGTGTGTCTGTGTAAAATAAATAAGGACCAATAATATGGATAAGCATTTATACCATAACCCTTAAATGAAATTAAAACGGAAGCGAGAGGAAAATTCCAAAGCTTGAGAGTAAATGGAAAGAAACGGCCACTAAACCATTTCAAGGTTTACTGATTCCCAGATTAAATTAGACTGGTAATATTCTTTTTTAATTTTCCTAACGTTTTTTTCCTAAACCAGTTTTACTTATTATTTGAAAAAAAAAAGTTATACCACCTGAAGATGTCAAATTTTACGGGAAAAAACTTTATTTATATATGCAGCTTTTATACAGGTAGGTCGAGCAAGCATGATTGAATGATATACATATATACAAGCTTGACTGAATGACGCTTGATTGACAGTCCCAGAGAGTGTGATTTTCGTTATGAAAAACAGAGATAATCTTACCTTTTTTTTAAATTTTTATATAAATTTTTTATAAGGGCAGAATGAAGAAATATGATTGCATGTGAATATAAACAATTTAGACTGAATAAAGTTTCATTGACAATCCCAGAGAGTAATTTTCGTTATGGAAAATAAAGATATAATCTTGCCTTTTTTTTTTATTTATATATAAAGTTTTTATAAAGGCAGAATGAGGAAGTATGATTGTATGTGAGTATAAACAATCTGGACTGAATAAACCTTGATTGACAATCCCAGACAGTTTAATGTTTCTTAAGAAAACCAAAAGAGTTAAGGAAATAAAAGAAAAATCCATTATTGTTTTGAAATCGCCTCATCTCTTTCTTCTTCTTCTTCTTCTTCTTCTTCTTCTTCTTCTTCTTCTTCTTCTTCTTCTTCTTCCCGTAATGACCTCCAGTGATTGCAGAGCCGTACCCGCGTCAGTATTAATGACAGCTTAAATGAGCATCGGGTATCAGGGTATTAATACCCAATCAGCTGTGCGCACACGATCCCTTATGTGATGAGAATAGATTCTGCAACAGAAACACTGGCTATTGAGGTAATGTCTCCCCCAGCCTCATTATGCTTTTCGATGCCTCTCTCTCTCTCTCTCTCTCTCTCTCTCTCTCTCTCTCTCTCTCTCTCTCTCTCTCTCTCTCTCTCTGTTGGTATGTATGAGCACTGAGTTTAAATATGAATGAATGCTTTTGTGCGCGAAGAAAATTTTTTATGTATTCAGTGCTTAACTTTTCCATGAGCCAATATTGTTATTATTATTATTATTATTATTATTATTATTATTATTATTATTATTATTATTATTATTATTATTATTATTATTATTATTATCTGTTGGAAGAAGACCTTCATTAATACAGGTTTTATTGAAAATAATGGCTATTTCAGCCGGGTTTATTTTGTATAGAAGTTTCTCTATTCTTCATATTACTGACTTTTCTTCTGCACTCAAGTGGGTTGGCTATTAAAACGCCAAATGGGGGATTCGTGTCAAAAACGTGGTATAATATATTCAACTTGACAAATACCACGTTTTTTACAAGAATGAATCCCCCATTTGGCGTTCTAGTAGCCAACTTGAGCACAGAAGAAAAGTCAGTAATAAGAAGTATGGAGAAACTTCTATACAAAATAAACGCAGCTGAAATAGCCAATACTTTCAACAAAACCTGTATTATTATTATTATTATTATCATTATTATTATTTTATCACTTTTTTATGTATTCGTTATTCATTATCCTTATTCTGTTCCGCTTGCGGCTACCCACTTCAATGCACTCTTTATTCTCTTACTGTAGTGTTTTCACTTCTCTCTCTCTCTCTCTCTCTCGTCCAAGTCCTGCAGTCCTCCAGCGGGGATGATCCTCCCAAATGCACCGTAACCCTCGAAGGGAGCCCCGCGCGGATCCCAAAGCAAACCGCGACTAGAAATGGCCAAATGATCGCATTCTCGAAGTCTAACCGCCGTTTAGTTTATGATGCCAACGACGTGTGGCTTAAAATGTAAACATAATCCCGGGTTTGGGGTTACAGACAGGCTATAGTTAGCGGATTTAAGATTAAGATTTATTAATAGATTTACATCTCGTTGGTATGCAAGTGGATGGATGAGAGAGAGAGAGAGAGAGAGAGAGAGAGAGAGAGAGAGAGAGAGAGAGAGCTGGGATGGATCTCGAAGGCTTTTCTCGCTGGCTGGGAAGAAGTCTCTCTCTCTCTCTCTCTCTCTCTCTCCTCCATTTAGAGGGCTACTGGAAAGGACCACAAGACGTGACGCTGGTCCTGGAAATTTCTGGAAAGCCGCCGTCGAGATGCGCCTGTTGTAGGAATTCGGATCCCCTGGTTCCCAGATTTCGGGTTTTTCAAAGTCTCTCTCTCTCTCTCTCTCTTCTCTCTCTCTCTCTCTCTCTCTCTCTACCTATGCCTAGCCCATCTCGCAATGTTGACACCACCACCGCCAGTGCCTTCTTTACGTGCGGGTCATCGTACTTCAAAAAAGCCTCGCCGACCATAAAATACACATAAACAGACAACGATGAAATATGCCTCCAAGAGCAGACGCCCCCAAGAGCTAACTTTTCAGCCTCTTCTCCCCCACCCCCGCCCCCACCCCCTCCCCCTAAAAAAATCGGGGGAGGGGGGTGGGAGAAGAAAAATAGGCAGCGCTTAACTATATTAAACCCTTTAACCACAGTGTTGGCAAACGAAGTTATACTCTAAGAAGAGCTCGTAAGCCACCCCGACATCCCATAAAGGCACGCAATACCTATACTCACGACGCATAAAAGCTAATCTTCGACACATAAACTACAACTCGTAAAGTCCGGAGTGAGGGCCAATTATCGGACCTTTCCCTACTCTAAACACACACTACCACCTCACACCACAGAACTCTTTGCTGCACACTCATTAGCCGACGCAGCAGTGGCCCTATGAGAGAGAGACAGACAGAGAGAGAGAGAGAGAGAGAGAGAGAGGAAGAAGAAACGAGGTTTCACTCAATTAGGATTACTCTTGATTACACGGTTGCAACCCTTGGGAAAAATATATATGTCGCCCGCATAAACGGGGCGACTTATAAATGACACCTTTCCTGTAGCGAACGACCCAGCGAAGGTACGAGAAACGCCAGTGGCCGGACGCATCTTCGGCCACAGTGCATTAAAAAAAAGAAAAAAAAAAATAGATGAAATTGTTCAACGAAAATGCCATGTTGACTTCTGGATTCCTTTTCTGAGACGTGTGTGTGTGCGTTTTTTTTCTCTCTCTCTCTCTTTACTTCTCCCTCTTTTTTTTCAGGTTTATTCAGTGGCCTCTCGTTTTTTTTTTTTTACTCTACTTCATCATTTTCTTCCACGCTCTCTTTCTCTCTCCCCTCCCCTGCCCTCCCCTCATCCCTGTCATGGAAGACGCGAGATTCCTCAAACAGTAGCCAAAGATGCTTATCAACTGGCGGTCTTTATACGGCGACGTAGCGTAATTAGCAAAGTCTTTAAACTTACCACAAATCACCCCAATGTTGCACAGCCGTAAAGGTGATCATCGCTGAAAGAGGAGAATGTCCGAGAGGAGGTGGGTAGGTGGGTAGGGGGGAGGGAGGGAGGGCATGGGGCGATGGGTAGGCTGTGGTAGGGGGTAGACGTGTGGAGCCGAGGACCTAGTTAGTCGTAGGGCTTAGACGAGGGTCCGAGCTTATGGTCGGGGGAGGAATCTGGGTATGGGTTGCATGCGGGGCTGTTGGGGATGGGTCACCCTCCCCCCCCCACCCCCTACCCCCAAACGGGACACATTAATATTGATAGAGTAGTGTGAACGGTTGGTGGTGGGTCCAGCCACGCTATATACCCTCTCCATCAGGCGAACAGGGTAAACAAATGTTGACCGTCTCCGTGGCCGGCTCGGAGCTGCCCTGGTGAATGTTATATATACCCGGTGGGCACTTGAAACTCGGGGATGTTAATTGCTTATCCAGAAAAGTCTGTCGAGATGCATCCCTCGCTGGAGAAGTGGATTCTTTTTGTATAAGGAAAAAACTTATCTCTCTTATCTGGGCTCAATTTAAGGAGCGGATTCCGTTGTCTATCATTTTTTTCTTCCGACATGACAAGCTGAAGAATGGGAGATTTCATTTACTTGAAGAATATTCCTAACTTATCATATTTCCAGTTTTATAGAATTTTTTTCTTCGTAAAAGTAGTAGTAATTCTATAACATTAACAACTTTCACAAATCTTAATGAATGATCAATTCTATTTGAGAGTTTGTATTAGAATAATTTTTTTTTCGTCATACAAGCAGTTGTAATTTCATCACTGAAAATTTTCATTTCTCAATTTTCAAGAAAGATAACTTCCATTTTACCTAAAAGTAGCAGTAATTCTGCAAAAATAACAATTTCGTTAAAAAATCATCAAGGATGATCAATTCTATTTGAGAACTTGTATTGGAATATTTTTTTCTTTATACAAGCAGTTGTAATTTAATCACTAACAATTTTCTGTTCTCAATTTTTAAGAAAGATAACTTTCATTTTACCTTAGAGTTTGCATTTACGTACATGTGTTTATTTGGTCCCACGCTGTAAACACGTGTCGAAAATTTTGCCAAGAACGAATTTGTAAGAGTACATCATTATAGTGATTTACTTTCTAAATTTTCTTATAATTTATAATGTCTGCACATCATCTGCATTGTGCATTTGTGTATGTCCACGAGCTGAAATAGAATTATTATGATTAGTATTCTGTTGAATAAAATGGTAGAATTCAGCGAATTAATCTTATATATTATCTTTTCTATTTTTCTTATTACTCGCTTTTAAGAAACATATAGGTTAATTCGCTGAATTATGTCATTTTATTCAACAGAATTTGTTTAAAAGAGGGTCTTCTTCCAAAATATTATTATTATTATTATTATTATTATTATTATTATTATTATTATTATTATTATTATTATTATTATTATTGGCTAAGAGACCCTCTTTTTAAAGAAGTCTTGTTCAAGCTTATTGCTGCCTCAGCGGTATTAATCTTGTAGAGGTTTTTCTCTATTTTTCTTATTGTGGCCTTTTCGTTGCTACTTAGACAGATGAGTAACACCTATGTTGGTCATGATACCGATTTTGTCCTTGTAAATATTACGACCAACATAGGTGTGTTACTCACCTGTCTAAGTAGCAACGAAAAGACCGCAATATTATTACTGTTATTAGAGGAAAAGTAATTCTAATTATTATTATTATTATTTATGTTATTTTTTTTGGGGGGGTGGGGGTTTATCATAGTCCTCCAATTCGACTGGGAGTACTTATAGTGGGGGGTTCCGGGTTGCATCCTGCTTCCTTAGGAGTCCATCACTTTTCTTACTATGTGCGCTGTTTCTAGGAGCACACATTTTGCATGAGTCCTGGAGCTACTTCAGCCTCTAGTTTTTCCAGATTCCTTTTCAGGGATCTTGGAATCGTGCCTAGTGTTCCTATGATTATGGATACAATTTCCACTGGCATATCCCAAATCCTTTTTATTTCTATTTTAAAATGATACTTATCGATTTTCTCCCTTTCTGTCCCTTAAACCCTGGTGTCCCATGGTGTTATTATTATTATTATTATTATTATTATTATTATTATTGTTAATATTAGAAGAAGACAAAGTTCTCATTAAAAGCTGCAATTGATGACATTATCATTATGATTATGCCATCCAGAATGTACTGACTGACTGAGCAGAATAGTCTGACAGAATTCAATTCTGAATGATCCTGCTCGGATATTATTGCCGAATGAAAGGAGGCGATTTAGTTTACACAGCCAGCGTGAAATAGGATGTTTGTGTGTGTGATCACGTGTTTGTTCCCTCAAAAAAAAATAATAATAAGAGCAACAAACATGTTTACGTGTGTGTTTGTTGGACGTGTGAATTTCCCGTGAAGAGGACGCCAATAAACGTGTTTAGGTAATAAAGTACATTTGTAATCTCAGACAAACTAACAACAGGTGGGTGTGTCCCGCTCACTCCTCTCTAGCCCTATTTATTTATTTATTTATTTCACTTCTACTTTGGAATGAAACAAATGGTTCTATTATGTTTCCATTAACACTAAAGCAGACAGGTTATATCGCTTAAGCTCATCGAAAGCTTAAAACTCATATTGTCTCAGTGATAGCTTGAGTTCTCAGATTATATCCTTGATCAAAGATTAATGTTAGTTTCCTAAATGATCACCTTAAGCTGACAGAATATCATCTCGTTGAACGTGTAGGCTTAAGCTTCCAGATTTATGGTATCATATATAGCTTTAGACTGTAGGTCGTCTCACTGAAAGCTTAAGCTTCAACAGCCATATCATTATCTCACTGATAGCTTAAGCTTAAACTGCCCCATCATTATCTCACTGGAAGCTTTAGGTCAGCCTTCCAGTATATCGTCTCGCTGATAATTCAAGTTTAAACATTCCAGACCATCATCTCACTTAAAGTTTAAGCTTTCGGGTTAATATTTCACCGTAAACGTGACAATTAGTTGTTATATTATAATCTTATTGAAAGTTCAAGAAAAAAACGTGTTATTTTCTCACTGAAATCTTACGCGTAAGCTTTCATATTCACACCGAGAAATCAAGCTTCATATTCCAGGTTACCTTTCAATGAAAGCTTGATTTATAAACTATTGTAATATTTTCCGTTAAATTCACTTTCAGGTGCCTGCCAAACTATTATTATTATTATTATTATTATTATTATTATTATTATTATTATTATTATTATTATTATTATTATTATTATTATTATTATTATTATTATTATTTCAAAGAGCCTTTGGGAGTTTTTTCAGCTCTCAATCTCAGCAGCTCTACATTGGCTTAAAATATTCGACAGGAAAATTATTGCGTCTTGCATTTATTAATATTATTATTTAGGAGGTAAACTCCATGTCTGATAATTATTCATGTTCAGTTTCCACAGAATGAAATGTATTTGAAAGAAAATTATGAGACAATATGAGATAAACAGAGAAGATTTTAAACAATCTTTTTCCTAACGATATTATCCGCATATTTATTTCATTTATGATTTTTTTATTTATTGCATCCGGACAAATGGTTTATGGTTTATGTTACCAGATATAAACACGCTTTCTCTTTGACGTACACACGCACACGCACACATATACACTTCGAAGGGGAGAAGTTGAAATCCAAAATTTATTTGTGTCACAGAAAAATTTTATTTTTGGTGATTTATTATATACCATTCTCAGAAGAATAAAACCAAAAATATGCGCAGTTGAAAAGTGACACTGAGGTATGGAAAGGGTGGTGGTAAGTTGCATGAGTCTTAAATGGAATTTAATAACTTTTACAAAGTATATTACATCATTTTGGAGTAAATATGAAAAGCACAGTATTTTCAATATTTGTTACTTTATAATGACATTCATTTCAGTTTGACGGAATATAACAAACTATCTTATTAATTAAATTTTGATTTGTCATAATAAAACGCAATAGATCCTTGGGGTTTCAACGCGACATGAGAAACCACTATTTCACAAAACACAAAAGGCCCTCAGGTTTTTTAGTTCATAGCGATGAAATAGATAATTATCTACTTAATTTCGACTTGACAACTGAATTTTGCTAGAACTTTAGGAAACTACAGAATTTTGCCGATTATTCATACAACATAAAAATATATTTATATCATTAACTAATGATGTCGGGGAATATTTTCTTTCGTGGCACATAAAAAAATATTCTGCCTTAATATTGCATTGAAAATCCAATAGTACTTTAACCAGTGAATAAACACTTAGTAAATTGTGCAGTTGTGATTATTAGGCACCGAACTTGCGAGGCTAAGAAATAAGGTGGGTTTTTGTATTACATAAATATCTATGTGAGTTTTGCTGTGGACTCAAATATCCTCGTGAGTATTGGCTAGTAAAAGAATATCTATGGCAGTTTTGAATGGCGTTGCTTATGTTGATTTCATCCCAAATGAGCTTCAAAGCTTCACTGAGGCTTACGATGTTATTAGAAATAGCTTAATCTATAATAGCTGAAGTTCGCTACATTCATTGGTAGTAGTAGAAAAGTAGTAGTAGTAGTAGTAGTAGTAGTAGTAGTGCCGTCAGTGCACCTCACGCGGTGCATTCTAGGCGTTACTTAAAGCTCTTCGCAGCCTTCCTTAGGCCCCGAGCTGCAACCCTGTTCGTTCATTTATCTTTGCCTTCGTTTATACTCTCTTCCAGTCGTCCATACTTTCTTTATTCCATCTTACCTTCCACCCTTTCCTGACAATTGCTTCTTCATCATTTTCAGCTCTTGGACTGAATTTTACATTCTATTATTATAACCTTTCCGTTGATTTGCTTTGGTATTATTATTATTATTATTTTTTTTTTTTTTTTTTTTTTTTTTTTTTTTTTTTTTTTTTTGCTCTATCACAGTCCTCCAATTCGACTGGGTGGTATTTATAGTGTGGGGTTCCGGGTTGCATCCTGCCTCCTTAGGAGTCCATCACTTTTCTTACTATGTGTGCCGTTTCTAGGATGACACTCTTCGCATCAGTCCTGGAGCTACTTCAGCCTCTAGTTTTTCTAGATTCCTTTTCAGGGATCTTGGGATCGTGCCTAGTGCTCCTATGATTATGGGTACGATTTCCACTGGCATATCCCATATCCTTCTTATTTCTATTTTCAGATCTTGATACTTATCCATTTTTTCCCTCTCTTTCTCTTCAACTCTGGTGTCCCATGGTATTGCGACATCAATGAGTGATACTTTCTTCTTGACTTTGTCAATCAACGTCACGTCTGGTCTGTTTTGCACGTATCACCCTATCCGTTCTGATACCATAGTCCCAGAGGATCTTTGCCTGATCGTTTTCTATCACTCCTTCAGGTTGGTGCTCGTACCACTTATTACTGCAAGGTAGCTGATGTTTCTTGCACAGGCTCCAGTGGAGGGCTTTTGCCACTGAATCATGCCTCTTTTTGTACTGGTTCTGTGCAAGTGCCGGGCATTCACTTGCTATGTGGTTTATGGTTTCATTTTTCGTATTGCACTTCCTACATATGGGAGAGATGTTATTTTCGTCTATCGTACTTTGAACATATCTGGTTCTTAGGGCCTGATCTTGTGCCGCTGTTATCATTCCTTCAGTTTCCTTCTTTAGCTCTCCCCTCTGTAGCCATTGCCAATTGTCATCGCTGGCTAGTTCTTTAGTCTGTCTCATGTATTGTCCGTGCATTGGTTTGTTGTGCCAGTCCTCTGTTCTTTCTGTCTTTCTCCTGTCTCTGTATATTTCTGGGTCTTCGTCTACTTTTATTAGTCCTTCTTCCCATGCACTCTTTAGCCACTCGTCTTCACTGGTTTTCAGATATTGCCCCAGCGCTCTGTTTTCGATGTTGACGCAGTCCTCTATACTTAGTAGTCCTCTCCCTCCTTCCTTTCGTGTTATGTATTTACGTCTGTCCGTATTTGCTCTTGGGTGTAGTGCTTTGTGTATTGTCATTTGTTTCCTGGTTTTCTGATCTATGCTGCGGAGTTCTGCCTTCGTCCATTCCACTATTCCTGCGCTGTATCTGATTACTGGCACTGCCCATGTGTTTATGGCTTTTATCATATTTCCGGCGTTGAGTTTTGACTTGAGTATCGCCTTGAGTCTCTGCATATATTCTTTCCTGATCGTGTCCTTCATCTCTTGGTGTTTTATATCTCCTCCTTCCATTATTCCCAGGTATTTGTAATCCTGTCTCATCTATGTGTTTGATGTTGCTCCCATCTGGTAGCTATCCCTTCAGTTTCTCGTTACTTTGCCTTTTTGTAAGTTGACTAAGGCGCATTTTTCTATTCCAAACTCCATCCTGATGTCCCCAGATACAATCCTTACAGTCTGGATTAGGGTATCTATTTCCTTGATGCTCTTACCATACAGCTTGATGTCGTCCATGAACATCAGATGGTTGATTTTGTTGCCTCTTTTCTTGAGTTGGTACCCGGCATCCATCTTCTGTAGTACTTTGTCATGGGAATCATGGCTACTACGAAGAGTAGTGGGGACAGTGAGTCGCCCTGGAAGATCCCTCTCCTGATATTAACCTCTGCTAGTAGTCTTATTCCTGAGCTTGTAAGTATTGTATTCCAGTTGCGCATTGTGAGGAAAGCTGATGGTATTTTCCTCTGCCCCATATATTTTCAGGCATTCTATTAGCCATGTGTGTGGTATCATGTCGAAGGCTTTCTTATAGTCTATCCATGCCATGCTTAGGTTGGTTTTTCCTTCTCCTACTGTTCTTCATTACCATTATTATTATTATTATTATTATTATTATTATTATTATTATTATTATTATTATTATTATTTTATTATTAAAAATCCTCATAGTAGCACGAGTCTTCAAATGGAGAAACAAATCCACAGTTATGTAAATGTAAATATACTTAAATTTAAAACTTTAAGGATAGCTTAAAGTTTTAAATTTAAATATATGTACATTTACATAGCTGTGGATTAGTTTCTCTATTATTATTATTATTATTATTATTATTATTATTATTATTATTATTATTATTATTATTATTATTATTATTATTATTATTATTATTATTATTATTATTATTATTATTATTATAGTATTATTATTATTATTATTATTATTATATTATTATTTTTTATTATTATTATTATTATTATTATTATTATTCAGAAGATAAATCGTATTCATATGGAGCAAACCGGCAGGGGCCAATGACTTCAAATTCAAGCTTTCAAAAAATATGGTGGTCATTAGGAAGAAGTAACAAACGGTAATGGGAAAAGCAGAAAGAAGAGATCTCACCTACATAAAAAGAATAACTAAATTAATATATTAGTGAACAGATAAAACTGAGAGACTGACGAAAAACATAGGACGAATTAATGAAGAATAAAAAAAAAAGTACTTTTGTTTTCCAGAAGTGACATTTAACCACTTCCGCTTCCGCCCTCAACCAGTCATTTCCCCCTTCATAGGGCTCATTACCACTTCGTCTTTCATTAGCAGCCTCTCCTTAATTAACGAAATCGCCCTCTCTCTCTCTCTCTCTCTCTCTCTCTCTCTCTCTCTCTCTCTCTCTTCTGAAATTTTTTGTCTTTCCTTCCATTAAATATCTAAAATTCTCTCTTTTTGGCTTTCTTACCGATAAGAATCTAAATTCTCTCTCTCTCTCTCTCTCTCTCTCTCTCTCTCTCTCTCTCTCTCTCTCTTGGCTTTCCTCCCCATAGAGATATAAAATTCTCTCTCTCTCTCTCTCTCTTCTCTCTCTCTCTCTCTCGTAGCCTTCGCCACACGGCAGGTGTTCGTGGGCGAATTAAATCTTTTTTTTATATTTCGTCTTAAATATGTGGTATTTAAACTCTTCATTCATGTTGGTAATGATGATTTTTTGCTCACTCGTCTACACCTGAGCAGGCGATTTATTTCCTCACTTTTTTTCTGTTACTTGTGGCTTTTTCAACACTGTTGTAGTAGTAGACGTAGATGAGGAAATATACAAGTAAAAGGTATATGTAGTTATAAATATTGTTTGTGTGTATATATATACATATACAAACTAAATATGCACCTTTACATTTTCATGTAATGGTGTATATCTTGTTTTTATTTGTGTGTATATTTATATATACTATATACACATAAAAACAATATTTATATCTACATATACCTTTTACTTGTATATGTATGCATGTATAAATATAAATTTATACAATTTATGTATCATGCATTTAAACAAATATAATCACACACATACCTGCTTGTACAAACAAAATATACACCATTACATGAAAATGTAAAGATGTATATTTTGTATTTATACGCAGGTATGTGTGTGATTATATTTGTTTAAATGTATGAAGCATCTATTGTATTTATTTATATATGGGTACATTTATAGCC
>NC_087212.1:39038954-39056454 GCF_015104395.2 Macrobrachium nipponense
TCCTTCACGGATGACGCTCTTCCAACTCGCCTACATTCCCTTGTTCTCTTGGTTTCTGGCTTTCTTTCTTTCTTTCTTTCTCTCTTTCTTTCTCTCTTGGTTTCTTTTCTCAGAAGTGACCCCCTTTGTTCCTCCTAGTTTTTTTTTTCTTGGGTACTTTATTCTTACCTTGCGATTAACCTTTTCTCTGGCACTTTTGTGTGCGCCTCACACACACAAACACACATACACACATTATTTATATAATACATATAGATATTATCTGTATATATTTAAATATATACATATGTATGTATGTATATTATTATATAATATATATATCCATATATACATGGTATATATATATCATATATATATATATATATATATATATATATATATATATGGTACATAAGAGAGAGAGAGAGAGAGAGAGAGAGAGAGAGAGAGAGAGAGAGATCTGCTTCATATTTGCTTAGTTCTGTTGAATAACAAACGATCAATTTTGAATATAAATCGTTATATATAGAGAGATAGATTGATGAGATAAATAGAAAGTTAGACATAGAAGATAAACAGATAGATATAAAGTTTCATTTAAGCCGGTTTGTGTTCATACACTTTTATGTCTAATGTACACTTACATTTATGGATTTAACCAGTCATACCTGTATATTTCAAGTGCTAATGTTTATGTAATTCTCCAATAGCAAAAGATTATAACATATTCTTGTCTTTGAAATTTATGTATATTTTTTTATTATCATACCGCAAAAAAAAGGTAATACATTACAAAGAGTTAACCAAACAGGTGAAGTTTTGAATAAGTATTATCTTGTACTGCTTCTTCTTAAATAGATTTTCAATGTCAAGCGATGGTGTTAGTGAATTATATTAAGTATATTGACACAACTCATTAATCTTAGCCTTTAAGTTATTACCACAAATTCTCTAACGAAAGCGCACTTGTGTTTGTGTACAGTTCTCAATTATTTTTGCACTTAATTGTAATTCAGTAGTCACTGCATGTCACCGCAATATTTTGCCACTCTAAGCAAAACTCCAAATTATGAAACATATCTCCGAAGAAATGTTGTTATATAGTATCAGTGCTAAGGATTAACAGGTAAAATACTTATTAAACTTATTTCTTTGTTGTCAAAGGCAGGTGTTATTGTTATACCTTGAAGCACCTTTTATTTCATTAAATTCCCCGTATCAGATCGTATGTAGGCCAAATCATGGACCCAATTTTCATATTCGCGCCAAAAACTGAACTTATGTTCCCCTTTTGAAGCCCAAAATGCTTTATTTCGTCAATGATGCTTCGCAATTTTATATAAAATTGGCTTCTCTACCCGATATTTTTCTAATCAATGGCCCATTTTCGGTAATTGAACGAAAAACTGGACCTCCTTCCCCAGTTTTTATGCCCAAAAAAGTTGATTTCGTCAATGAGATCTCTTTTTTGTGCATTCCCCATTACCATTTGTTACTTCTTCCTAATGAACGCCCTACTCTGTGGATACTTGAATTTCAAGTCAATGACCCAGGTGGGCTTGTTCCATATGAATAGGGTTCGTCTTCTGAATAATAATAAATCAATAATATAATAATAATCAAATAATAATAATAATATAATCAATAATAATAATAATGAATAATAACTAATAATAATAATAATAATAAGTAACCAGTAATAATAACAATAATGATAATATTATTATTTGGGTTATTATGCAAATTCGTTTTTCTACCCAATATTTTCCCTCGGTAATCGGCCAAAATATACTGCCTCTTTCACCTCGATGTTTTCCAGCCAATAGAGGTCATCTCGTCCCCGGCCTATCCATTTCCCAATTCTCTTAACAACCCCGCCCCCCTCCCCACACCCCGGCCGGTTCACCCACAGTCAAATCCTCTCTACATGCTAGAGTTATTTCGGCCCCCTTATTATTATTATTATTATTATTATTATTATTATTATTATTATTATTATTATTATTATTTTAATTTCTTGTAGTTTTCAGCTGTTTTCTTCTCTTCTCTCTCTCTCTCTCTCTCTCTCTCTCTCTCTCTCTCTCGCCGAAGATTCCGTGATCGGTCCCCCCACCCCCGCGACAAAGAAAGAATTCCCCAGGTCGCGAACACCCCCAACCCCCTTCCGCTTCAGCCCCTTTCTGCTCTTCAACAACATTCCCCCCCCCCCCACCCCCTTTCAGTCGCCCCCTTCAGCCCTCCTTCAGCCCGCCCCCGCCCCCACCCCCTTCAGGCCCGACTGTTGCCGTGGGGAAGCGTGGAGGCGGCGCCCCCCCGGGGGGAAGCGGCGTATTTATCAAGATGTTATCGCGGTCGGACAAGTACTGGCAACAAATTCCCCCACCCGGAGGCCCCCGGGGATATATATGCTTTTGGGACGGACGGGCGAAGCTGGGAAATTGAGAAGAGAGAGAGAGAGAGAGAGAGAGAGTGAGAGAGAGAGAGAGAGAGGCGATGACTGAAAGCTAAAATCGATCAGAGAACAAGAGGAATGACAGGATGGAAGTGCTTGAAATTTTACAGAAAGAACGGGGTTAATAATGGAACAATATCTTATATATTTATATATATTATAATATATATAATATATATAATAATATATGTATATATATATATATATATATATATATATATATATATATATATATGTATATATATATATATATATATATATATATATATATATATATATATATATATATACTATATATATATATATATATACATATATATATATATATATATATATATATATATATATATATATAATATATCATTAATATATGTACTTGATATATAAATACATATACATAAACTTACTGGCATGCTTAAATTCATAATTGCTAAATAACTACGGCGTAATTTTCGAAAGCATTGGAACTTTAAATGTAAATTCATTACAACAAAGTTGAGACTCTCAAACCGGTGAGACTGTTCATATATTTCATAGTACTATTAGCTGGAATATTGATATATTCCAAAGTACTATTAGCTGGAATATTGATATATTCCAAAGTACTATTAGCTGGAATATTGATATATTCCAAAGTACTATTAGCTGGAATATTGATATATTCCAAAGTACTATTAGCTGGAATATTGATATATTTCAAAGTACTATTAGCTGGAATATTGATATAGTTCAAAGTACTATTAGCTGGAATATTGATATATTTCAAAGTACTATTAGCTGGAATATTGATATATTTCAAAATACTATTAACTGGAATATTGATATATTTCAAAGTACTATTAGCTGGAATATTGCTATATTTCAAAGTACTATTAGCTGGAATATTGATATAGTTCAAAGTACTATTAGCTGGAATATTAAGTATAACACTTACTTTATATTCACTGTAAAAAATATAAACCACGACGTAAACATCTTGTGAAAAAAAAACTGGATCGTCCATAGGTGTAATAATCTCCCGAAGTCATTCTTGCGTAACACGGACAAGTGCAAAGGCAGCAACGAGAGAATAAATCGGGGAAAATCTCCCAAACTAGGGAGACATTTCCCGCGCGGTTTCCCTGGGAAAAAAGGCACCTCATGCTCTTGATCATATAAGTCTGCTTAGTAAGCCAGATAGATCACTTAATACTGTAACCTGGCGTTTTTGAAAGAAGAGGATTTTAGTTCCCCACCTGGATGCTAGGGGTGATAGTGGCGCTGCAGGCGGCCCTTGGACGCACTTTATTTTCATCCTTTTTTTTTGTGACGGGGGAAGGGGCAGGGGCTAGGGGGAGCTATTCTCAGACGAACTAAGTTAACCCATTTGAACGATGATCAGTGACAACATCCTTTTTGGGGGTAAACAACGAGATGGTCTCGCTTTCCTACGACCGAAGACAGCATAGGTCTAAAGTTCTAAACAAATTTAAAAAGATATTATTCACTCTCTGATAATATCCCCCATACGCCTATTGGCCCGCAAAAATTTATATGTATATAATATATATAAACAAATATATATTTATATAAATTTTTGTGTACCAAAAGGAGTATGGGAGATATCAGATAGAATTATATATATTTTTTTTATTTGTTTAGACCTATGCTGTCAGCATGTGTTAGGAAAACGAGAATATCTTGTTCATCTCCAAAAGGATATCTCTATCTATCTATCTATCTATCTATCTATCTATCTATCTATCTATCTATATTTAGAATATATCGTTGACGTCAGGAATTTCAACTGGCGTCAGGCGGCGAAGAAGGTCCAAGGCTTTGTCGTCAGCAAGATCTCGTCAGCACCAGCAACTACAGCCACCCTCGAGCGCCATCGCACTCGCTCTTGTCCGAAGCATTGTGGAATTCGACCGAAAACTATCGGAATAACGGCGAAGCTCGTGCTGCCTCTAGGCTTGAGACTCATTAAACAAATAGTTTGGCATTTTCACTTTTGTTGAGGTAAGCGTAAGAGATTTAGTAGGAGTTTGCCAGGTACACAGACACCATTTTGCTTTTCTTCGCCTAATGTTCTGGGAATTCTTTTCTCGCAGCGGGGACCTTTTTGTGTACGTGTGTAGGTGTGAGTGTATATATATATATATATATATATATATATATATATATATATATATATATATATATCTATATATATATATATATATATATATCTTATATATATATATATATATATATATATTTTATATATGTTATATATATATATATATATGTGTGTGTGTGTGTGTGTATGTTTGTATGTGGTATGCGTAAAATGCGTGCATGAACTGAACATTAGCACCAATAAATGCATACATTCTGGAAATGCTGATTGCTGTTGCCCAAACCCCAAATGGTCAACTGATCCGCAGGTTCCAAAAACAGCAATGGAACAACTTTCTTGCGAAAACAAGATAATATTCAAAATATTTAAAAAGCAACAGGTAACTGATATTAATTAACGAATGACTCCTGTCGGTGCTAAACTATACTATGTTTTTTTCCTTCTGTCCATCCGCCTGTGGTGTTTTCGCATGGTAACACTGCGTCCCGGGCTTTAAATAGTTACGCCATGTGTAAGTTTTAGGTAAATAAAAGAATATCTGGGTGTACATTTGCAACTGAAAAGTGTTTTAATAATTTACTGTATGCGAAATACATCGTTAATATTCGAAATAGGATATTATTTAAGGCCCGGGACGCAGTGTTACCATGCGCAAACACTACAGGCGGACGGACAGATGGAAAAAAACAAGAGTATAGCTAGTTCTTCTCGAAGCTTTATCAGTTGCTTTCTCCAGCTGAATGAGAATAAACTTAGCGAATATTTTCATTTTAACTGACGTATAAGTGCCTTTGTAGTTCCCACTTTTTGTCAGAGCGCTTATCTTTGGTGGCCAAGCTTTGACCTCCAAATCTCAATGCTTAAGCTTTGTGTCTTCATTCCATATTCTGCAAAACAGTCTAGATAGTATAGGAATGTTATTCCAGTATCGGTTAAAATCATCTCTGCACTGATTTAATCATTATTCGGAGTTTTCCACCTCGTACCTAATTTTATTATCCATATACGTATATTATGTTCGTTATATGTAATGCTTGTATGGATATGTGGACTTATAGGCCTACTCTTACTCTCATTTTCCTTGTTATATACCATAGTAGATTCACATCACCCGTGTATGTGATGTCTAGGCCAGTCCCTGATTGGCTGTTGATAAACCAATCACAGGGCTGGAAACTCGGTCTCTCTCGAGAGTTCACATAGGCAGGATGAATGTTCTACCTCTCTTGACGGATACTTTTGAAAGACGTATCACTCAGGAGAGGTGGAACATACATCCTGCCTATGTGAACTCTCGAGAGATACTGAGAGTTTCCAACCCTGTGATTGGTTTATCAACAGCCAATCAGGAGTGTCGTAAGGGACTAGCCTGGACTCAGATGCACGGTTGATGTGAATTTACTATTGTATGTTTTGTCACATAATTCCATGGCCGCCGTAGGGGGTTCGTGCCGTCAGTGCACCTCGCACGGTGCGCTGTAGGCCCTACTCAAGATTCTTTGAAGTGTCCCTTCGGGCCCTAGCTGCAACCCCTTTCGTTTCTTTTACTGTACCTCCTTTCGTGTTCTCTTTATTCCATCTTACTTTCCACCCTCTCCTAACAATTCATTAATAGTTCAACTACGAGTTTTTCCCCCTTTTACACCTGTCACACCGTTTACTATCAATTTCCGTTCCAGCTCTGTATGACCTCATAGGTCCCAGTGCTTTGCCTTTGGCCTAAATTCTACAGATATTCAATTCAATTCATTTCGTACTTCCTCTAGTTGGAATTTATTTATTTACTTTTTTTTACAGGTAAGAGAGCAAAGTATTCACCGACGTACTTCCTGTCGTGTAGAAGGTAAAGTGAATAACTAAGCTTTACTCGATTATGTTTATAAAAATATATGTCAGTGTTTACGCATTTCACATAATCGTTAGAATATCTTTTTGTGACAATCAAAGCAAAGTGAAATGAAACTGAATTTTAAGGCTTTTTGTGGGCTTCATTCAATATTTACGGTGCACAATCAAGCATTTACAGATGATACTCCACCTTTTCATGGCACGATCAAGTATTCCACCCTTTTACTGAACAATCGAGTATTCCACCTTTTCAGAGCACGATCAACTATTCCAACTTTTCACAGCATGATCAAGTATTGTACCTTTTTTCAGGATGAGCAAGTATTCCACCTTTTTACAGTGCTATCAAATATTCAACCTTTTCACTGCACAGTCGAGTATTCCACCCTTTTCTAGCACGATCAACTATTCAAACTTTTCAGAGTACGATCAAGTATTCCACCATTTTTCTGCACAATCAAGTATTTCACCTTTTCAAAGCACGATCAAGTATTCCACCTTTTCTTAGACCGATCAGTTCCACCTTTGTTACAGCACAATCAAGTATTCCACCTTTTCACAACACGATCAAGAATTCTACCTTTTTACAGCCCGATCAATTATTCCACCTTAGTTACAGCACAATCAAGTATTCCATCTTTTCACAGCACGATCGAGTATTCCACCTTTTTACAGTGCGTTCAGGTATTCCATCTTTTCACAGCACGATCAAGTATTCCACCTTTTATTTACAGCACGATCAAGTACCAAAGCCTCCCCGTGTGTATATAGAGGTTACATGAGTTTGTGTTTCCTCGACTGTGGGACATCACTTCCCTCCAGTTACTGCCTTATTCACGTTCACCCTTAGTGCGAAGACGAAACTTTTTCCCCTCTGTACGCGCAAGTGCATTTCATTCACACGAAGCCCTTTCATTGTTAAACTTCCGTTATCCCCAATGTTTCCGAATTTCATTCCATACCGTGTGCCGTTCTCTGGCCCAACCGAACGGAGTCAAAACATTTTAATGATTTACTTTCAGTTATTTTAAGATTTATTTTACTACATTGTTCGTTAACAAAATTTTCATCAGTGGAGCCCTTATTACCTTCACTTTGGTGCCTTTTCAGAGGCAATAGTACATCTATATATATATATATATATATATATATATATATATATATATATATATATATATATCGAGCTACAAATGTCCTTTAATATCTAATTCGCTCTACCTCGGATTAATATATTTTCATATATGTTTAACCGAAGGGGAATTTATTCAGCGATAATAGAATTGCCGGCCGACGGCACGAACCATCGACATCTTCAATTCCAGGACTGGCAGTGAAGCCTTAGCCACCCCGCCACCGCACGAGATATAAGTTTATATGCCCCCGGCCCTCCCATCTCAAATACCTGCCTCGCTCAGGTTGGCTAAGGCTTCACTGCCAGTCCTGGAATTGAAGATGTCGATGGTTCGTGCCCGTCGGCCGGCAATTCTATTATCGCTGAATATATTCCCCTTTGGTTAAACATATATGAAAATATATTAATTCCGAGGTAGAGCGAATTAGATATTAAAGGACATTTGTAGCTCGATATATGTACATGAATCACGGTAATGTGATATTACTTATATAACGACTACGTGCGGGCAAAAGCACTGCCACGCTACCGAGGACGAGATGGGTTTGATGCAATCTCCAAACTAAAAAATGCCTGAGCGCGGCAGGTATTTGAGATGGGAGGCGGCATAAACTTATATCTCTTGCGGTGGCGGGGTTGGCTAAGGCTTCACTGCCAGTCCTGGAATTGAAGATGCCGATGGTTTGTGCCCGTCGGCCGGCAATTCTATTATCGCTGAATACATTCCCTTTCGGTTAAACATAAATGAAAATATATTAATTCCGAGGTAGAGCGAATAAGATATTAAACGACATTTGTAGCTCGATATATGTATATGAATCATGGTAATGTGATATGACTTATATAATGACTACGTGTGGGCAAAAGCTCTACCACGCTACCGAGGATGAGATGGGTTTGATGCAGTCTCCAAAACTAAAAATACCTGAGAGCAGCAGGTATTTGAGATGGGAAGCGGCATAAACTTATATCTCTTGCGGTGGCGGGGTTGGCTAAGGCTTCACTGCCAGTCCTGGAATTGAAGATGTCGATGGTTCGTGCCCATCGGCCGGCAATTCTATTATCGCTGAATAAATTCCCCTTCGGTGAAACGTATATGAAAATATATTAATTCCGAGGTAGAGCGAATTAGATATTAAAGGACATTTGTAGCTCGATATATGTATATGAATCACGGTAATGTGATATGACTTAGTGTGTATGTGTGTGTGAGTGTGTGTTTGTATATATATATATATATATATATATATATATATATATATATATATATATACATATATATATATTTATATTTATATATATAATATATATATATATTATATATATATATATATATATATATATATATATATATATGATATACGATATAACAACAGCAATCAACACAATAATGCTGATATCAATAATTAATTTTTGTCAAAACCTATGCTTAGTATTTGGCAAAGCAATTAATAGTTATTAAGTATATATGATACATATATATATATATATATATATATATTATATATATATGATAAAGAAGAACTATATATATATATATATATATATATATATATATATATATATATAACTGAATCACGAAAGTTAGGAACGTGATAAATCCATAAATAAAGATAAATGCCACGAAGGAAAAATAAACGAAGGAGTCTGCAAGATCTTTCGACTTAAAAGTCCTTTACTGAGCAGTAAAGGACTTTTAAGTCGAAAGATCTTGCAGACTCCTTCGTTTATTTTTCCTTTGTGGCATTTATCTTTATTTATATATATATATATATATATATATATATATATATATAGTATATATAATATATATATAATATAATAATTATAATCCTATATATATATATATATATAATATGATAAAGAAGATCAAGGGCAGGAACACGAAGAGATTCACATTATGCTTTAATCCTACGTTTCGTGACAACATCGCCACATCTTCAGGGATTTTTCTACAAAATAAAGTATATGTTAACATAAAATAATAGCTGATCACAAGATTCAATAGTTGAAAAGTTAAAACAGTTTAATGGTAAAATTACAACTCTCACACTTAAATTACATGCACACTTGATTAAAACAGACCAGAAGTACCAAACAACTTACAAATGACGAGAGGAACATTAAAAAATTTCAGCTAAATTACACAAACATAAAAGTAATAACAAATATCATAAAAAGTAAAAGTCATATATTCACAAACCCACAGCCAAAAACAGCTTAACACTTAACCAACCTTTCAGCATCAAAGATAAAAACACACTAAAAATAAACAACGTCAAGAATAATTAGGCTAAAAACAATGGGACAGCAGAGGAATAGTTGTTTAAAGTTGGAACTCGTAGTTTGATGTTCAGAGTTTCCAAAATCAACAGTTCGTTGGGTTCCCTTGTTTGGCCAATAATTTTAAAATCTTCGCATTTGACTGTAGCTTTACATTTAATAGTTTCAGGGTTAGATGATTTACACCCAGTTCTGTAACTAACGCCCCGATGAGAATCGGCCCTAACCCTGAGAAGACGCCGGGTAGATCCCACATATTTTCCCAGATTACATCTGGGACAAGTGTATTCATAAACGACACCCGACGTCATCAAAGGGCAGAACCGATCTTTAAACTTGAAGAGCGAGCCAATGGTCTTGGGATTCTTGGGTATAAGTTTTAGATTTACGGCTCCAAAATACCTGTGCACAATCTTGGTAAACTCTTTTCGAAAAATTTCATTTAACAGATACGGGAAACTGGCATAAAGAGGGAGCTTGGGGACCTTAAAACTAATAGGCTGTTCAGAACCCCTTTTATTGAGAAGTTTATTTAAAATTCTATAAAAGATCTTAGAAGGGAAGCAATTATGAGAGAAGTACTGGAATAGAAAAGTAATTTCGTTGTGGAAGAGAGACCAGGTAGAGGTAAGAGACAGAGCACGATAGAGTGAGGTATATATCGAGTTAAGTTTGAAATTGAGAAAACAGAAACTATAGAAGTTGGAACCGAGCCCAGTAAATGTTTTCTTTCTGAAAATTGAAGTACTAAAACTTTCATTTTCCTTGGAGACCAAAATATCTAGGAAGGCTAATTTAGAATTATGTTCTTTTTCCATTGTAAAATTAATATTAGTATGGTAATTATTAGCAAATTCTAGGAACCTGCCAGCATCGAATTCATGCTTGAACAAGATAAAAGTGTCGTCCACGTAGCGTGAGTAAAACAGAGGCCGGAAGGCCAGGGGGCATTCGTCCAAAATGTGCTCCTCCAGGGAGCACATGAATATGTTCGCAAAGGTAGGACCAAGAGGAGACCCCAAGGCCATCCCCTCAATTTGTTTAAAAAGCTGTCCATTAAAAACAAATGCCGTGTCCAGCACGGCCAATTCTAAAAGAGCTTTAAAATTCGAATACCTAAAATTACAGTAAACAGACTCAGGTTCGGGGAATAGTTTATCAATAATAATGACTCGACATCAAAACTAGTCATGAATAAGTCAGAGTTCTGGGGTAAAATACGTTCTTTAAATTGTTCAGAATTTTTAAGGGTATGCTGATTAGTGATCAGCAGTTCCAACAGAGGGACGAGAAATTTTGCCAGTTGGTAATTAGGTGTGTTGTAAGAGGCCAAGATAGGGCGGAGAGGAACATTGTTTTTATGTATCTTTGGTAGACCATACAGAATTCCGTAAGATGAACCACAGGAAAATAATTTTTTAAGCGATCGTACCAGGTTCCAGAAAATAGGTGTGCCTAATTATCAAAGCATATTCAAAGTTGAGGATAAAATCAATAGACTTCTCAGAACCTTGAAAAATGACAACATCATTGATGAAAAAGTGTTCCAAGATTTATTTTCCAGTGGTTCATCTTACGGAATTCTGTATGGTCTACCAGTTTCCCGTATCTGTTAAATGACATTTTTCGAAAAGAGTTTACCAAGGTTGTGCACAGATATTTTGGAGCCGTAAATCTAAAACTTATACCCAAGAATCCTAAGACCATTGGATCGCTCTTCAAGTTTAAAGATCGACTCTGCCCTTTGATGACGTCGGGTGTCGTTTATGAATACACTTGTCCCAGATGTAATCTGGGAAAATATGTGGGATCTACCCGGCGTCTTCTCAGGGTTAGGGCCTATTCCCATCGGGGCGTTATTTACAGAACTGGGTGTAAATCATCTAACCCTGAAACATCTTATATAAGGAAGCACACTATTAAATGCAAAGCTACAGTCAAATACGAAGATTTTAAAATTATTGGCCAAACAAGCGAACCCAACGAACTGTTGATTTTGGAAGCTCTGAACATCAAACTACGAATTCCAACTTTAAACAACCATCCTCTGCTGTCCCATTGTTTTTAGCCCAATTATTCTGTCATTCCTTGTGCCTCTTGACGTTGTTTACTTTTAGTGTGTTTTTATCTTTGATACTGAAAGGTTGGTTAAGTGTTAAGCTGTTTTTGGCTGTGTTTTTATAAATATATGACTTTTACCTTTTATGATATTTGTTATTACTTTTATGTTTGTGTAATTTAGCTGAAATTTTAAATGTTCTTCTCGACATTTGTAAGTTGTTTGGTACTTCTGGTCTGTTTTAATCAAGTGTGCATGTCATTTAAGTGTGAGAATTGTAATTTTACCATTAAACTGTTTTAACTTTTTAACTATTGGATCATGTGATCATGAAGATGTGGCGATGTTGTCACGAAACGTAGGATTAAAGAATAATGTGAATCTCTTCGTGTTCCTGCCCTTGATCTTCTTTATCATGTGAATAAACGCCCTGTACGTCTGACCTGTGTTATATATATATATATATATATATATATATATATATATATATATATATATATATATATATATAAACTATTATTTGCTTTGCCAAATACCAAATATAGGTTTTGACAAAAATGAATTGTTAGTATCAGCATTATTGTATTGACTGTTGTTGTTGTTGATACATATTATCCCTATTACCTCGCGAAAATTTTAGCGCGGTGCCCTGTTGCAAAAGCGGAGCCAGGCCAGGGCACGTCAGGGCACTTCACAAGAGGCACCGCCGCCCCTCAAAGGGAACCGACACCGGCTGGGGTGTGTGTTTTGGGAGATGCAAATGACCCTGCAGATATCATTACGCTCTCCGGTTCTCTAGCATTAGGGAGGGGGAGGGGGGACCGGTAAATAATACCGGGAACCGCTCTTCCCTCAACTTTCAAACTAACCCACTCCCTCCCTCCCTCCCTCCCTCCCTATCACCCTCCCTCCCTATCACCCTCCCTCCCTATCACCCTCCCTCCTTTCATCTCTCCCTTCCTTCATATTTCCCTCCCTTCATTCCTCCCTTCCTCCATCTCTCCCTCCCTCCATTCATTTCTCCCTTCCTCCCCCTTCATCTCCCACTCTGTTCCTCCCTCCATATCTCCCTCCCTTCATTTCTCCTTCCCTCTCTCCCTCCCTTCATTTCTCCTTCCCTATCTCCCTCCCTTCATTTCTCCTTCCCTCTCTCCCTCCCTCGTAGTATCCATCTTCCTTGGTGAGACGTACCCGCGTGAAATCAGATTAATCAACAGATATCACAAGTTTAACATACGACTAGAATTTGAGAAATATCTAGAAGTGTTCGTGAACTATCGGTGATAAGATTAGTGAAAATGAAAATAGTAGGATAAAGCGTCTTCTAAGTTAGTTTATCAAGTGTAATACTATAAATCAGAACAAGATGGCAGTAAAGTTCCAACTGCGGGAAGAGGTGGCGTAATTTGGCGTGTTTAGCAGATTCGCAATACGATGAGGTAGCAGGAAGGGAACTGGCATTTCTCATCTATGAAATCAGCAACAGTCCTCACCAAAAAGATACAAAAGCATTCATAGATATATTAGAAGGATATAATCCTTCAAACTGGAACAAATCTAATGAAAACATCTTGAAAATAATTGAAGAAGTTCCAAATAAAATCCAAGTGGTCAAGAGACTCATAAAGAAAAATATACATAAACCAACATATTGCCGCCAAGATGGAATAAGAAGGGGAATTTAAAAAAACACCCCCTCCCCCTAACACCATCCCCTGGCTTCTCCCTTACTTCCTCAACCCCTTCCCCAACACCCTCCTCCCCTCCACAAACCACCCTTTCCCCACATTTTGGACATTTGGAGGAAAGAGAGGTGATTAAAGAAAGGGTTTCTGATGAAATATGAGAGGAAAAGGAAGCCGATTGAGACGTTTATTGAAAAGACGCAAATATTTTAAGTAATGCTTGGGAGGTAAATGATCTTATTCTGCAAAGTTAGGGAACAAGTCACCACTGGAAATATCACAACCTTAAGCTTTCTTATATCCTGTACGTTATTCCCTTCTGCTTATGAATTTGAATTGCTTTCTCGCTCTACCTTTTATCCTTCTTAATTTTCTAAAATAAAAGAATAGATTACATTTTCTGTGAATTTGAATCTACAGCCATGATACGTCGCCCTAGAGTCTAGTTCAAGTTACTGCGGATGAAGATAAGTATCTAGGTAAGAATCTAGAGCCTAGATGCATCTATGGAGAAAGTTTGAATCCACAATAGAAGAAGGAAATTTTAGAAAATCAAAGCAGTGATGAAGCTCAATTTTGTTAAGCCTTTACCTTCATTTTCATTATTTATGAACGTCAGGAAAACTTCCTCAGTATATTATTTTCACCTGACTTGACTTTCTGTTATTTGTTTTAACGTTTTACCCTCATTATTCGGCCACCGTTTGTCTGTGTGTCACACACACTATATATATATATATATATATTATATATATATATATATATATATATATATATATATATATAGAATACCTTCAAAACACACACGCACACACATCTCCAAGTAAAAATTCGAATCAGACGAGCATCCTTAAAGAATTGGAAGTCCCGCCTCCAGCCCCTCTTGTGAGTATCATAAACTGGGAATAAATTCGATGTCAGTAATATATGATAATACAGCCGTGGATTTGCATACCGGCCCCCCCACCGGGGCGGTTATATCTTAGCGTCCAGGATATAGAATATTTACATTGCGATATGAATTACCAGCAATACTCGAGGCGGGATTAAAAGGTAAGGCCGCACGACTTTCACCAATTAATTGGAAGATTAATTTGTAATTAGCGCTTGAGAAATACATTAATGGGCGATTAACGCCGGGAAAATACATTAATAGTCAATGGAGAGAGCCGACGTGTCTTTTTACGGATTCAGATAGGAGACCCCCACGGCCGCTTGAGAAGATTTTACTTGGTAATCACCCCCCGAATCGTGGACTGCTGCTACTGCGTCTGATCCCGAAGAGATGATTGGATAAGGGATACGTTTTTAAGCTTTGCTTTTGTTTATATGAGGCTGGGGAATTGACCTCAGGTCAATAGGTCATCGTGGTGCACTTAGAGATTGAACAATCATCACGCAATATCCGGAGATTGACCACTGGTTAGTTATGACGGAATAAAAGTGGTTCCATTGATTGGGTATTTCTGGCGTCGCAAGTACCAAGGTCACCGACACCTGGAAACTGAGATCGTTTATATCTGGTTACCATTTACGAAGTAAGGAGTTAATAAATTGTTGTGGGATTAATGGCGTTACAAATATCAGGGTCAATGACGCCGATAAACAGTACAAATCTTTATATAGTGAACGATATAGGGCAGTGTTTATAACGCATTAGAAATAGAATGTTATTGATTGTTTTTAAATTATGTAGCGACGCATTAGAAACAGAATGTTACTGATTGATTTTAAATTATCTAGCGACACAACTCTCAAGTGTCACTTGTGAAAATGACTTTAATAGGTATTTATTTTTTATTTTAATAAATTTGTTTCAACCGCACCACAGAATCTCAGTTTCTAGATTCTCATAGTGAAGTTAAAAAAGTTTAACAGCCAAATAATGAAGAGACCACAGGGCACAGACGGGAAGCAAAAGACGGGCAATTCAGAGGTTGGATGCGATTGCAATGGGTCACTATGAAGCCTGAGAGGTCACTGGATAAAAAAAAAAAAATCTAAAAAGGTAAAAATTGCCAATCGTTTTTTCTGTACAGCGTATAATGCTGTATGAAACTTTCAGCCTCTGCCCTCGGTGACATGGGCTGTTGCGTGGTGCCAGACGCAAGAACATGGCTAATTTTAACCGTAAATAGAATAAAAACCACGGAGGCTAGAGAGCTGCAATTCGACATGTTTGATGATTGGAAGGTGGGTGCCAACATACCAATTTGCAGCCCTCTAGTCTCAGTAGTTTTTGAGGCCGGACAAATATAGTACGGACGGACAGACAGATATCCACCTCAATAGTTTTCTTTTACCGTAAACCAAAAGGGAATTAGATGAGACTCTGTTATTTAGAATCTTGATTTTCCATCCTTGCTGTTGGTTTGACAGATTCCAGGGGTCCACGTCATGCCTCATATCCTTACAAAACGTTACTGTATTCAGGAGCCGCCCTTGGACAAGAACCTGTGGTGGCACAAGGATGCCCATCCAATTGGGATCGTATCGAACTACACAGGGTGGGGAGGGGGTGGCTACATATGGTAAATGAGCAAAGGGTAGGAGGGCTTAGTATGGACCTTTGGACTCGTTCATTCAAGTGACTTGATAACTCTACTAAACAGACGGTATTTGAGGGATAACTCTAGAGTAACCCCTTCAGGGCTTGGTTGTCTTCGCTCTACTGGTGGGGGTGGGGGGGGGGGGTTACTTACTGGGCTTATTCCCTGTAAGACCTTAGTAGACATTGTTCGGTTTAGGTTTTACAGGCATATCTCTCTTCTTTTGTCATATGTATATATACATACATACTATATATATATATGTATATATATATTATATATATATATATATATATATATATATCTATATATATATTTGTGTGGGTAAAGACAGAAAAGGAATTGAAAAGACGAACGAAATAAAATGTATTTTAAAAAAAAGACTTATCAAATAGAACGAGATCAATCTAGTTGTTTTAGTAACATTACGTAATCCACAAACGTAAAATGCGATGATACCGATATCTCCGAATCTCGATTTGGAACCCAACACGTGTAGAATTTTTCTTTATTATTTTCTTTGTTTACCTGGACGGATGTCGAACAACCGCTAAAAGCGAAAGAAATTCCCCTTGTCGTATCTCGCTCTCTCCCAGCGAGGTTGAAGTGATACACTCAATAAATCGGAATGACCATCCAGGTTTTTTTTTTTTATTTCTTCTCCGCCAGAAGTCGCAAAGTCTACCGACGAGTCTTTTTAAGGCTCTAAAGAGAGGGCTTTATGAGTCCGGAGCCTTATACTCTTGAACTCGGTAATTATAGGGACACATTTTATTGGGCCATATCGCAGGCCTCAAAACATCTTCGGGACACCAAACTTGGCTCTGATACGAGATCAGGGAAGACCCGACTGCTGGCTACGAGAGGGGGAGGGGAGGGGAGGTCGTTCCAGTGGTGAGAAGAAGAAGGAGGAGGAGGAGGAGGGGGAGGTTTAAAAAGAGATAGAAGAGGAGGAGAAGGTTTAAAAAGAAGTAGGAGAGGAGGAGGAGGAGGACGATGATGAAGATGAATAAGTAGGAAAAGGAGAAGTGATATCAAGTAAACTGTATTTGTATGGGAGAAGGCAGTCGCACTTGTATAATATATATATATATATATATATATATATATATATATATATATATATATATATATATATATATATATATATAATATATATATATATATATATATGGGTATATATATATATATACATATACAATACATATATATATATATATATATATATATATATATATATATATATATATATATATATATATATATATATATGAATTTTATGATCACATGGTTGGGGTGGGTGGATATCGACTCTAGTAACGAATACCTGAGCACGACAAGGATTCGTAGGTGAGAGTCAGTATCAACTTACACTCCTCTGATGGTTTAGTGGGTAAAGAGCGTCACTGTAA
>NC_087212.1:39061454-39063954 GCF_015104395.2 Macrobrachium nipponense
GAAAAAATATATAATAATAATAATAATAATAATAATAATAATAATAATAATAATAATAATAATAATAATAATAATAATATAGAACGAACAAGACGCCTACCCACAGCGGTAGCGGAAGGAGAACTGACACGAAAAATTGTTATGGAAGGGAGTGTAAACAAACAACAGGTAATTAGGCAATAAACAGTTGGGTGGAAGACGATTGGTGGTTAAGAGAAGGTACAGTTAGCTTGATTATTATTGATTCAAGGGTGGTTAGTTCGTCTATATGTCGGGTTCTTCCTACAATATTAAAATGACTGGCATCTATGTGTGTTTTGCAACTTTTACTGTGATTTCTTATGTTAGATTGTTCTGGATTTGATAGTCGACAACCCGTTCTATGGCTAATTCCTAACATGAGAGGAAATTCGGACTTTTAGCAGCCTCCTGGTGCAACCGATGTAAGTGCCGAGATCACATCTGGGACAATTATACTTATAAACGACCGGAGGCAAACAGGGGGCTGAGGATATCTCAGCCCCCTGTTTGCCTCCGGTGTCGTTTATAAGTATAATTGTCCCAGATGTGATCTCGGCACTTACATCGGTTGCACCAGGAGGCTGCTAAAAGTCCCGAATTTCCTCTCATCAAGGAATTAGCCATAGAACGGGTTGTCGACTATCAAATCCAGAACAATCTAACATAAGAAATCACAGTAAAAGTTGCAAAACACACATAGATGCAGTCATTTTAATATTGTAGGAAGAACCCGACATATAGACGAACTAACCACCCTTGAATCAATAATAATCAAGCTAACTGTACCTTCTCTTAACCACCAATCGTCTTCCACCCAACTGTTTATTGCCTAATTACCTGTTGTTTTGTTTACACTCCCTTCCATAACAATTTTTCGTGTCAGTTCTCCTTCCGCTACCGCTGTGGGTAGGCGTCTTGTTCGTTCTATTATTATTATTATTATTATTATTATTATTGATTATTATTATTATTATTATTATTATTATTATTATTATATATTTTTCTATTATTATTATTTTTTAACTAATTTGTTTCTCTGTATTCGCTCAGCCCTTTCACTGTTATTCTGTGTTTCTGTTTTTACTCTGTTTTTATTCTTAATTTATTAAAAGGTTTTTAATTTTGGTGTTGGTAAACATTGTGTGTATCTTTTTACTTATACGCAATTGATGTGTAATCGTTTCAGCCTGGAAAATGTATCAAGCTGATACGAAACGTCGGCGCTAATAAATGGATGAAAGACAGAACGCGTCTCCCTACTCCAATATGTCTATCCCTGAGTGATTGCTCCTGTCTCCATACTACATATATATATATATATATGTATGTATGTATATATATCTATATATATAATATATATAATAATATATATATATATATCTATATATATATTTTGTATGTGTGTGTGCTTTGGTATTTGTGTGTGCGTGTATGTACACTGTCCAATAAATTTACATTTTGAGAGGTGAGAATTTTCTGTGTGTTTATCATCTAGAATATATGTCCGCGTTTTTATGTTTATATTTATATATATCTATAAGCTAATGCTCTCTGAAGGCATCCCATCAAAGGGGAACAAGCTATACCGGGAAAAGAGAGAGAGAGAGAGAGAGAGAGAGAGAGAGAGAGAGAGAGAGAGAGAGAATGTATTAACGAGAGAAAGATCATGCCCACCGATAGAAAGTATTGTCCAACACCAGAGAAGGACCTGCCATCCATAACCCTTTCAGCTCACAAGTATTTTCTCCTTCAATTGTTTTTCCCCTTTCTATCGACAGCCATATTTCTTTTATCAGCGACTGAGAATCGGGTGTCACAGTCTGTGTCCAGAACAATGAGGACTCGGCGTACATGGAATGGAGAGAGAGAGAGAGAGAGAGAGAGAGAGAGAGAGAGTAGGTTGTATTCTCACATTACGGAGAAGTGCATGTGTGTCTGTGATTTTATAGAGTGAATTTTTTACAGAGATACAGATACCAAGATATTATGGAGAGAGAGAGAGAGAGAGAGAGAGAGAGAGAGAGAGAGAGAGAAATGAAAAGTAGGTTGGAATTTTAATACTACTTAAAAATGCAAATACATCTGAGAGTGTATCAAGTGAAACATACGGATACAAAGACATTATGGAGAGAGAGAGAGAGAGAGAGAGAGAGAGAGAGAGAGAGAGAGAGTGAGTGACGGAAATGCTCAGGAGGTTGGTAATTTTATATTACTGACAAATGAATGTGTATATCTGAGGCTATAGAAAGCAACAGATTTTACAGATACATTCTAAGACTTTATAGAAAATTCTCTCTCTCTCTCCCCTCTTCTCTCTCTCCCTCTCTCTCGGTCTCTCTCTCTCTCCTCTCTCTCTCCTCAATAACTCCTAATAAATTCTCTGAAATGTCATTCCGAGATGTTAAAGAAAATATCTCTCTCTCTCTCTCTCTCTCTCTCTCTCTCTCTCTCTCTCTCTCTCTCTCTCTCTGTCTCAATA